>NW_010249489.1:22512-37749 GCF_000690775.1 Eurypyga helias
AAATGGATGAATAAAAGGGAAAACAACAACAACAACAACAACCAAAAAAAAAAACCAAAACCAAAACCAGAGGTAAGATAAAATTATTGCAAAATAGTTTATAAAAATAAACCCTTGTTTTTGCAAGGTGCTGAGATGCAGCTTTCCAGAGGAGTAGCAGTCTGTGATCTGCACTAACAGCTCTTCAGATTACGGCCAAGCATTTTGTTTACTCATTGATCCTGATGGAAAAGAACATGAAGTTTCCAAGTTTACACGATTACTATATAAACCATGAAACATTCACTTTCTTACTTACAAAGTGCAACGTTTCCAAACTTGGATCACATATGGTACAGTAACAAGATGAAACAGCCAAAAGGCCCTGTAAGCCAGCTCCCAACTGTTTTATTCACCAGAAACAGGTCAGAAGGGCTAGGAATGAGGGAGCGGCTGAGTGCAGTGCAGCTCTGTGGTTCACCTGGGTGTCCTCTCACATCATCAGTGAAACAAGGCGCCCAGCCTGAAGACCCCATTCCCCAGCAGCCTCCGTCCACTTTCAGCAGTGCTCTGGCTTCCCTGAGAATGTTAGATTTCCAGGTCGAGATACTAGTGAAGAGCCTACCTGCATGTTACTCTCCCATTGTGCCTTGCCCTCCAGCAGGGCATCCAGAACAGCCCTGCTTGGCTCCTCGGCTGAAGGATCGTTCCCGCTCACCACATAGTAGGATGACCGCACCCTCTTGAAAAACTCGACATCAACATTCTTGCTATTGCTGTGGTTGGGAATGTACACCAGATCCAAATACACTGGGGGTCCTGGAGGCACTGCTGTAGATTTTGCCACCTTAGTATTCCCAGGTCCTTCAGAAATCAGATAATGGAAGAATGTATTACAGGTTGGTTAAAAATATGCATTTATTAATTAATCTTATAACCACTGAGGTGAGATGTGTCCAATTATGGCATTACCCTCCTACATCTAGTGACATGTTCCACGTTTCTGTATCCCAATTACGATTGTAATGGAAGGAAAAAACGGAATAACTGTAACTCTATAATACAATAAAATCTCACTACCGTATAACCAACAATTGAGTGAACCTTTCCATTATGTACCACTATTATCCAATAATTACTATGCAGGGCTGTGATTGCTGAATTATTATTCAATAAGTGGGTATTATTTTCCAGGTTAAGAAGTACAGCTTTTCAAAAGTCTCAGGTATGCACGATTATAAAACCTAGGGACACACAGGGCGCCACGGAGATCTTAAGCAGTCATGAGACTGGGGGTACCAGCACACGGCAGGACACGGTAGCTGTTGATACGCTCAGACTGCCTTGGAGTGCATCAAGAAGATACTATACGTGATCAGAAAGAGGGGCAAAGAGGAACTTGGGAGGACAGAAAAACTTGTAAAGCAATTACTTTACAAGCGTTTGTTTCCCTCCTGGATCTTTATTTGCATACACAAATTAGGCACTTATCACAAAAAGTAGGGGGAAGCATGTTTTTGCTGCTGTACACAGTATAGTACTTGTTCTAAGAAAAGCTTCAGTCAAAAGGAAGTTCAAAGTTTAAACATATTAAAAATTACTACCCCAAAAGAAGTGGCTTTTGCTAGGCAGAGGATTGTGGTGAGAACTGAAAATGAGGATTCAACAAGTAATTTTATCCATATGATCACCATTTATGTTCTATTAGCCTTCACACGTTGTTACAGAGGATGAAGTTTGGTCAACAATTATCTAAGCAATACTGTCTATTTGGGGTCACATACTGTAAGGCCAACAAAGCCTATTACAGTTGTCTAGCATGTCCATAAAGCAATATGCCAAATAAGCATCATGATATGATAAGATTTCCTGAATTAGAGAGTTTTTATTATTGGTTAAGTTACAAAATATTGTATCATATTTATAATAAAAAAATCCGTGATGTATCTTTCCGAACTGTGAATACCAATACTGGATAAAATATTAGACGTTACTTATTACACTTAAATGTCACTATCAAGTGGAGCCTTGTCTGCTGCTCTAGTGCATACTGGAGAAGTATGCTTTAAGGAAGAAGAATCTCCTATAAAGCTGAAGGGCCAGAGAAATATACAGCGTGAAGAACCATATGCCGCCCTGAAACCTATCTACTAACGGAGACATGCGAATGATGGTGTAATAAAGGAACAGAGGACCACTTAAAATGGGGAAGCTCAAGACAGCTGAACACTGGGGTGTTTGTACTGAAACCTAGACCCACTCCTTGCAAAAAAGCTTTCAATGGAACATTAGTCCTGACAACAACAGAATCAAAGTATCCCTCACACACTCTCTAACAAGATTTGCCAGAAGCAACAGATTAGCACAATGCCTCCTTCAGTAACCTAATTTGTATTTTATTACTACTTAGAACATACAACAGTCATCGAAAATGACATTAACTTCCGTATGATTACTCATCACTGCTGGCATAAGACTTTAAATGGATTAAGTGACATACATGCTTAGTTCATCTGAAGTGCTACTTACTACTGTTACAATTTTTAAAAAAACTCCTTTTAAAATTAATCCAGCAAAGTAGTAAGAGCATCCAGTGGCTAATAGTACCTTTGCCTCCTACAATATTAAAATTAATTAATTTATGCTAAGAGAATTGTACCTACTTGTTTCTCATGATGAGTGAAGTGGTTCACTTTGTTACTGATTTCACTTCACCTACAAAAGTGGTATTTTTAATTCTATTAGATGGTTAACAGTTTGGAGATCCAGTATTAAGTTCTTTGTATTTTATGCATTTACACTCTGAGCAAACTGACACATCAAAGTGTCTCAGATTGCAAAAGTTAATTTAATGAATTTCATGCATTTAAAAGTGGCCTTTAAATGCTGGATTTATATTTAAAATCTGGGCTTTCTTTGGGGATTTTCAACAAGCCACATTCTCAGCTGATTTGAAGGCAAACTAACTTTACTGCAACAACTGAGAAAATCTTAACACTAGGGAACTGCTATCTTTACCTGTGGTTGCAGTCTTTGCTGACTTGGATGTTGATGTATTTGCGGCGTTCTTGGTGTCCTTATCTTTCTCCTCCACTCGAAACTTTACTTCTGGATTAGAGATATTTTTGGTTGCCTTCTCCACAGACTCCTTCTTCTTTGGAGAAGCTGTTTTGGAAATTTTGTCTAAAGATTCTTTTATAGCTGGCTTTGGTGAAGCCACTTGTTTTGATTTACCATCACTTTTTTTAACAGGAGAAGACGACTTGGTCTTAGTACCCTGCTTTTTTGTCTTTGTTTTTTCTTTGAGGTCCTTCTTCAAAGGTTTACCCAGATTCTGATCAACAGGCAGAGCCTCTGGATCAACCATGGAAACATCAGGGTGCCTAGGGGAAGGGCTGCGGTCCTGCATTGGGACAGGTGGTGGGTCAATGTGTTTGTATGTAATTGTCTTGTCTGTTGGAATGGTTTCTGACTCATCTTCCGAGTCAATGTTAGCATCAGCAGTGATGGAAGGACATTCCTCAGTCTCGGGGGGAACATCCGAATCGGTCTGGGATGGGGCAGACTCACTTACGGATGTGGGAGGGGTTTCATCACACTGTCGCCCTTGCTGCTTTCCCTCAGAGGGTGGCTGGGCTCCCCCTGATTGAGTTAATGGCTTCTCTTGATCTTGAGACTGTTCTTCACTTGCAAACCACTCAAGTGGGTTTGGGTTGATAAATGAGGGTGAAAGTTCAGTTTTGGGATGTTTATATTCGCAAGAGGACACAAGGCATAGGTCAACATCTTGACGGGATTCTGCTAATGATTTTCCCGGACTGAAATGTGCGCTTGCTTCAGAGGTATAGCTAGGAGCTTCAGGTGACCTGGTGGCTCTCCCAGTTGTCTCAAAGGAGTAATCTGTAGCCTCAGGTGAGCTGGAGGCCTTCCCAGTTGCCTCATAGGAGTAAGACATGGCCTCTGGTGACCTGGTGGTTCTCCCAGTTGCCTCATAGCAGTAGCTAAATGCTTCTGGTGACTTAGTGGTTTTCTCTGTTGTCTCATAGGAGTAATCCATGGTATCAGGTGATCTGGTAGCTTTCCCAATTCTCTCATAGGAATAATCTGTGGCCTCAGGCGATTTTTTCTCTATTGTCTCATAGGAATAATCTGTGGCTCCTGGTGACCTGGTGGTTTTCCCTGACATCTCATAAGAATAATCTGTGGTCTCAGATGACCTCATATTTTTTGCAATTATCTCATAGGCATGATCTGTGGCCTCAGGTGACCTAGTAGATTTTCCAGTGGTCTCATAGGAATAATCTGTGGCCTGAGGTGATCTAGTAGATTTTCCAACTGCCTCATAGGAGTAGCTAATATCCTCTGGTGACCTAGTAGTTTTCTCTGCGGCTTCATAAGAATAACTAAGCTCTTCTGGTGACCTGCTGCTTTTTTCCGAATCGTCTTTTTCTGGGCTGAGCAAAGATTCCGGACTGTGCTTTGTTAGGGGCTCCTGGTAACCAAATGCTTTGACAGAGGACACTTGCAGTGACAACGAAGGTGTGTGACTAGCTGACACTGCTTCTGTGATTGCAGGTGGTGAATCTGGAAAACTAGGAGAGTACAGAGGAGAAGATTCCTTTGGAGTTAATGGAGACAGGTCAGACTTTGGTGACAGCTTTTCTCCTAGGCTCTGCACCTTTTCTGAGGTAAAAGAATGTAGTGACATATCTCTGGGTGGAACAGCACGTGAAAAAGTTTCCTCTGGCAGTGGTGAAATCACCTGGGAAGGTGTATGAGCTGATGAAGTTGAGGATGAAGCCTCAATTTGAGAAATGGAAATAATTTCTGAAATATCTTTATCCTGAAAGTAAGATGACTGCTCCACAGGGGAAATCTTCTGTGCAAAAGTAGGCTCCTGTATATCTGAAGGGCTGTAATCTACCTCTGTTGGTCCATTTTCAGATATATGGTGTATACTAGTGCCCACAGTAGGATATTCTGGAGATTGCCTACTAAAATCCATAGCTAAAGACTGCTCCGGGGACTCCTGACCAAATTCAACCGACATAGTTGACTGCTCAGGTGATCTATGATCGTGCACTGGCGTTCTTGATTTTGCGGTTTTAGGTGAGAAATCTGGTGGCGAAATTGACATGGGTCTTGGGCACTCTTCCTTAGATGGAGACATTTCTGTTTCCTGAAAAGTTGTTGGTGTTTGTACAACTGACACTGAAAGGGAATCATCAACTTCAGTAGAGTGGGGAGATCCGACCTCAGCATGCAAAGAAGGAGATACATCATCAGTAGTTGGTTCTGGAAATGAACTAGTAGCAACAGATGCTGTAGAGACAGAAGCTACTCCTTCTATATGGGAATAGGTGTCTTCTGCTACAACCTCATCAACAGGAGTTGCAGACTTGTCAGAAACAGTGCCTTCAGAAATTGACATTTTGGTATCGTCTTTTAAAGAACCGAACTGACTGATATCTATTTGAGTAGGTGAGAGATCACCTGCTAGCTTCCGCTCATCCAAGACCAGTGAAGATTGGGAACTGCTGGGTTCTGTATCCTCCATTTTCCTCTCTAGACTGAAGCCATCCTTAATTACCACAAACTCCATGCTTTTTTCATCTTGTTTATCTTGAAAAAGGCCAACAGAGCTGGCTTCAGAAGCTGGGCTCATCTGAACAGGTGATTTTTCTTTTTCAGGTTTACCCTCAGAAGGACTTCTGTAATCTCTGGTGGGAGACTTTAAATCAGCACTCAAAAATGTATCATAAGCGGTCTCTGAACCTATCAGTGGTGGACTTCGTAGAGGTGAGAGAACCTTTTCAATAGGAGATTCTGAATCTGGAACAGGCTCATCCATAGGGCTTATTCTGGGTTTTGCAGATTTATCTTTGTCTTCACTGAATTCAAAGCTAACGGGAGCTTCTGTTGACTTTTCACTGGTTTCAGAGGGAAGCTGACTGGACTTTTCATCAGTGGGAGACTGATAATAAGGTGTATGGCCAGCACTACCAGCAGCAGACTGCGAGGGAGATGCTACTTCTAACGTTTTATCTTCAGGGCTTGCACAGTGCTCTTCAGCAACTTCTTGACGTCCATCAGGCAATGAAGTAATGGGAACAGGTTCAGACGAGACCTTGATTTCATTGGGGGTGAGTGAAAAGTTCACGCTACGTTCACTCAGTGGAGTTTTGGCAACAGGTGATAGAGGGGACAAACTGTCAGCTGGACTCTTGGCTGGACTATGTTTTCCACCAACATCTTCTTGACATGGTTCTTTCATTTCTAACTTAGTAGTCCCTTGGATTTCATTTTCTTTTTGACGGTATACATCTTGGAATGCAGATTTGCAGAATTTGTCTTCCTCTAATGAAGAAGGTGGTGAGATGGTGGAAGCTGAGGCATTATAGTCTTTACCTTCTGTGGCCTCTGTTTTGGATCCTTCAGATAATCCATTGAAAGCATCTGGAAGTGGAGAAAGTTTAGGCCTGCCAAACTCTTGAGAGTATAGTGATGTCTCATACTTGGTAATGTTCACATACTCCTGAGAGGGGGACTCACTTTCCTCATTGTTAGTTTCATCACTCATGACATCCCTTGGTGTTGACATTTCATCCATTGGAGTTGGTTCACTGGATATTTCGATGGTAGACTGTGTGTAACCTGAAGTAGCAGTGAACTCCTCAGGTTGATCTTCTCTATTTTCTTCATCAGAAACAGTGGCTTCACTTTCTGAACCACCAGGTAATGTCTCATCATGGATAGAAGAGGCTGGTTCAACTGCTGGAGACTGAGGCTCTGAGCGTTTTGTTGGTGTAATTATGAGTAGCCCATATTTATCTTCAACTTCACCAGCTTCTGCAGCTTTGTCTACCACAGCCATCACATAATCTTCTTCAGCTTCTATTTTTTCAGTTTCCTCTTCATCTCTGATGCCTTCTGCCTTGTCTTCCTCCTCTTCTTCAGTCTCTTCGGTTTCTGCCTTTTCTATTGCTTCTTCCCTGTCTTCCTCAGCCCGTTCATCTGATGCCTCATAATCTGCCTTTTCAATATACTTTTCATCATCTTTAATGTTAGCATCTGGTTTAGCCATTATTTCTTCTGAGCTTTCTTCAATTTTTCTTGTTTCCTCCATATATGGTTTTGCAGTGTCCAGTGGTGTCTTTTCTTCTTCATCTTCACCTCGTTCTTCAGCTTCTTCTGTCTCTGCCTTTTCTTCATAATCTCCTGCTTCAGATGATTCTTCCAAGCCAGTTCCCTCATCTTCAAACTTTTCATTTTCATCGACCTTGTGCTTTTCCACAGGTTCCAATTCTTCGGGTGTCTGTTCACACTCACCCTCAGCTTCTGTGGTAGTTATGCCTTCATCGGAGGACTCAGCAGGTCCTTCATTATCTACTTTTTCTTTTTGTACTTCAAAGGCCTCTTTTTGTACTGTGCCAGTGAGTTTCAGTTCATCCTCTATCAGTGCAACTTGATGTTTTGTTTCTTTTACTGTTTCTACTTCTTCAGCTTTCAATTGTTCAAAATCCTTTGTTAAATCCTCTGGTGAAGACATAAGGGATCTCTCTGCCTCAAGTTCCTTTCCACTGGCTGTAATTTCTGCAGCTGCTACAGCTGTGGCAGTGACTCCAACTGCTGCAAGGGCAGCTTGTGCTCCACTGACTTTGATCTCCTTCTTCACAGTCTTAACTTTTCCTTTTTCCTTTGGTTTTCCAGCAGGTACTGCTTCTTTCTTAGCAGATTCCTCCTTCTTTTGTGGTTTAGGCTTTGCTGCTGGCTTTTTGGCTTCAGTCAAAGGAGCAGCTGTCTTCTTTGTTTCTTTAGGAACTTTTTTAATGTCCTTTTTAGCTTCTTTTTCTTCCTTCTTAATTTCCTTCTTAATTTCCTTCTTCTCTTCCTTTTTAGCTTCCTTTGGCGGAGCTTCTTTCTTTACTTCCTTCTTAGTTTCCTTTTTCTCTTCCTTTTTCACTTCTTTTTTAACTTCTTTCTTGATCTCTTCTTTTTTGGGTTTTTCCTCTTTTTTGGTGGGTGTTTTCTCCTCTTTTTTAGAAATGTCTTTCTTTGGTTTTTCTTTTTCCTCTTTCTTTTCTTCAGGTTTTGCTTTGACTTCCTTTTTCACCGGCTTCTCCTTTGACACTTTTGGTTTTACATCTGTGCCTTGTTTTTCAGGAGTTTCAGATTTTACTACTTGTTCTTCTTTACTTGTTATGTCTTTTTCCACCACTATAGGTTTGGATTCCACTTTTGCTGGTTTCTCTTTTTTAACTGGGACTTTTTCTTTGCTTTCCAACTTCTGAGGCTTTTCTGGTGCTTGAATAGGCTTTGCAGTCTCTGGTGTTTCTTCCTTGGATTCTTTTCTGACAGGTTTGCTTGGTGGTGTCTTTGCAGCAGGCTTGAGACTCTCCTTGCTGTCTGTGCGTTGTTTCAACTTTGCTTGTTTCACAGCTGGACTAGCAATGTTCCCAGTTAGGTCTTTTTGGGTAACCACTGGTTGTTTAAGGAAGTCTAAGTGTTTGAGTTTTTCTAGTCCTTCTAGAATATTATATTGGGTGTTGTTTCCAGGAAACAGAACTCGGATTATTTTTTCTGCAGGATTAGCTGGATGCCACACAATCAGGGATGAGACAGAGGTGAAGTAGGATAATGGAATGTCTAGTTCTTGGCCATTTGGTAGAAGGAAATCAGCTTTATCTTTGTTAGTACCACTCCACTGCTGCATAAAATATTGCATCTCTTTGCTATTTTTAACAGGATTAAGCACATACATCTCAAGCTTGCCGACTCCCATTTTCTGGAACAAAATGATGGGGTCAATGGTATTTCCCACATTTCTGAAAAGAGGTTCTGGTTTCATAGACAATTTATTTAAATACTGGAGAGTAAAACAAGCTTCTTCTACACTTCTTTTTACTCTAAAGCTAGGATCCAGGTTCTTCAGGTTCTCAGGTACGTTAAGGAATACAACTCCTAGATCAGGTGAGATCAGATTTTTCATCCAGTCGCTGTTGGTAGTAGACCCTTGAGACTGTTCCTCTTCCAGTTCAGCTATCTTTCGCTGAAGCATGCTATTAATTCCTGGCAGGTTGTCATCTCCAATGTGAGTGAGCAGAATGGAATCTACCCTGTCCAAGTGCCGTATAAGTTTCCAAAAGCAAGATTTTCTTTCAGATCCTCCATTGATAAGCATGTTGAAGCCATTCACTGCAAACAATGCAGAGTCTCCTCTTCCCCCTGGGAAAATATAACAGCAGGGTTTGGAGAGTTTCAAGAAGCCTCCTGAGGTTGGAGGTTCCAAAATGTCAAAGGGTGATGGCACTTCTACTGATTCCGACAGATACTCTGTGAATTCAGAGAGTCCTTCCATTTCAGGCAATATGGAAGCTGAGTTGAGTTTAATGTTAATAAAGTCTTGAAGGTTGTGTCTGTCAAGGTTGGAATTTTTCCAGTCCCCTTCCTCAGGGCAGAAAAGAGTCAGGCTGGCTTTGTTGGCAGGGTGTGTGGTGCTCAGTAATTCACCAATCTAGGGTTGTAAAACAAAACCACAAGAAGGTGCATGTAAATTAATTTTTAATAACAATGTCAGAACATAGTATTTCCTGAGCAAATAGATAAAACCTTTTTCATTTGCTTCTGCACTGGTGAGTACTCATCCTAGTTGCTAAAGGAATCTGTTACCACAATTAATTTACTACTATATTTTTTAAAATACAAAGAAGGACCTTATTCCTGGTTCCTACCGCCCAAAGGATGTCAGTACCACAAGATTGCCCCCTTCTTCCTCCACTCTTTATAGGAAGACAGTACACACTTTTATGTTGAGAGGCTATGAGGACTATGAGGCTAACAATATCGGAGCTCACACTATCTGTACCATTGGCTCATGAGTCTTCCTCCTGCCCAAGTCCATCCAGAAGAGCCAGGCAAGTATTTAAGGGTTAAAGCACATCCTTTTAACAGGCAGAAAGTAACTGCAACCCGGAAGAGGCCAGCATCTTCCCAGGGGGAGCCTCCTCCCTCACCCTGTCTCTCAGGAGATATTGTGCTGTGTCAAGGTTTAGGCCCAGCTGGAAACTCAGCACCACGTGGCCACTCTCTCTCTCCTCCCCACGGTGGGATGGGGAAGTGAAAATAATAAGGAAAGGCTCTTAGACAGACAAGGACAGGAAGGGTTCACTCACCAGTTATGGTCACTGGCAGCACAGACTTGGTGGTAAAAATTGATTTAACTTGCTGCCAGTCAGAGTAGGGTAAGGTGAGATAAAATCAAATTTAAAAACACTTCTCCCCATCCTTCCTCCTTCTTCCTGGGCTCAGCTTTGCTCCTCATTTCTCTACCTCCTCACTGCCAGAGGCACAGGGGGATGTAGAATGGGGATTGTGGTCAGTTCATCACACTTTCTGCAGCTCCTCTCTCCTCAGCAGGAGGACTCCTCACACTCTTCCCCTTCTCCAGCATGGGGTCCTGCCCACAGAGACAGGTCTCCACAAAATTCTCCAACTTGAGTCCTTCCTACAGGCTGCAGTTCTTCATGAACTGCTCCAGCGTGGGTCCCTTCCATGGGGTACAGTCCTTCAGGAGCAGCCTGCTTCAGTGTGGGCTTCCCATGGGGTTACAGGCGTGGGATTCTCACTGGGCTGCAGGTGGGTCTCTGCTCTGCCGTGACCCTCCATGGCGGCAGGGGGACAGCCTGCCCTCTAACCATGGGCTCAGGGGAACCTCTTCCCCGACCCACCTCTTCCCTGCCTTTCCACAGTGACCCGGGTGTCTGCCTGGGTGTCTCTCTCACATCCCACTCCTTCAGGTTTTCCAACATATTCTTTTCCTCTACTAAAATCTGTTATCCCAGAGGTTCTACCACTGTTGCTGACTGGCTCAGCCTTGGCCAGCAGCTGGTCCAACTTGGAGCTAGGGAAGCTTCAAGCAACTTCTCACAGGAGCCTTTGGCCCCACAAACACTACCAAGACTGTACTACACAAAACCAATTTTGTATTTGTGCTGAAAACAGTGTTGCTAACACAGGGATGTTTTAGTTACTGCTAAGCAGTGACTACACAGAGTCAACGTCTTTTCTGCTCCCCACACCACCCCACCAGCGAGGAGGCTGGGCGTGCACAAGAAGCTGGGAAGGGACACAGCCAGCACAGATGATCCCAACTGACTAGAAGGATATTCCATACCATATGATGTCACACTCAGCATATAAAGCTGGGGGACGAAGAAAGAAAGGGAAATATTTGGAGTGATGGCATTTCCCTTCCCAAGTAACTGTTACATGTGATGGAGCCCTGCTTTTCTGGAGATGGCTGAACACCCGCCTGCCGATGGGAAACGGTGAATGAATTCCTTGGTTTGCTGTGCTTGCATGTGCAGCTTTTGCTTTACCTATTAAACCGTCTTTATCTCAACCTGTAAGTGTTCTCACTTTTACTCTTCCAATTCTCTCCACCATCCCACGAGGGGCAGGGAGTGAGTGAGCGGCTATGTGGTGCTTAGCTGCTGGCTGAGGTTAAACCACAACAGATGTATTTCACCACACCATCGTCACTGCAGTTCTTTCTGCAGTTTGGCTTCTGAAAAGCCAGGACCACTCACAGATTAGCATGACTGACTGCAGGAGACTTTTCTAGAAACTAAAAAATGAGTTATTGCTTCAGAAACAAGTCCTATATTTCTAAGACTATGAAGTACAGGGCTAAATAAAGAGCCAGAAAAAAAGTGCTATGGTTAAAAATACTCCTATCATTATTTTGATTTTAACTTATGGACCACCAAAGTTGAAGTTCAGGATAAATCCATGAATTCTGACAGTGTTTGATAACATGGTAGTACCAAAAACAGCTGCTGAAATAAAGGCAGAGAAAACAAGTTGTTCTATGCCAATGTATGAAGAACTGCTGTTGTGAACCGGTCTGAACAAAAACCCAGCATTAGATGATCCCAGATTATTAAACAAACAGACATGAAAAAGTATGACACATTTTATACCTCCTCAGTTCCACAGATACTTCCATTTGACCTTTTCAAATTTTACTGACAATTAGGTTAAATTTAGACCATTACTGTTCTATTTCTTTTAACAACAGTTTTCATAGAAATGATACGGGTTATGATACAGCTGAATAATTTTAAAGTCTTAGACCACAAGCTGAATCAGCAAAAGAAATAAATATATAAGAAATTAATGAAGTTTTATTGCAGTAGATCTCTTTGGGCCTCCATGTGTGTATGTCTGACTTCCTTTCTTTGTGTTACATAATTTATTTTGAGCATTTACCAAAAATAAAGTTCAACAAAGATGCTGTGGCTGTTATCAAAACAAAAATAATCCAACCAATACCTAAATAAAGCAGAAAATAAATATTTTCTCCCTTTCTTTGTCAACCTTACTAGGCATCCAAATCATCTGACAGGAGTATAAATAAATCTCACCCATATGTCAGACACGGCTTTGTCGCAAAAGCAGCAAACAAAATACCAAAGCAAAACAAAATAAAAGGAGAAAAGAATGAAAGATAAGGAAAATAGGACAACTATTCCTGTTGTTTACTGCAGAAATATGAGAAAAGTGACAGCACAGAGCATGGCTCTGAAATGGATTTAGGATGTCAAGTGTATTTCTTATGCTGTATGTCTGGTCAGGACTGAAAACACATTATTAAGGAGAGATAAAACTAGTAAAATATGACTTCTCCTGGCTGAATAAATCCAAGTCTGTTGCACACATAAGGAGATAACTTGAATACAGACTGTTTCTCATATAGGGCCAATTTTCTGAATAGATAAAAAAATCATATGGTAATGCACTAGGCTAGTGAATATACTGGGCCAAGGTTTGGCATTAGTCCACTCCAGTTTATATTATACTATATTTTGATTTCTGCTTCATACTCCTAAATTCTGATTTTCTTAGCTCATAAAAGTTGGCACATATAATGCAGACAGTGTAAAGCCATTGGTAGCACAGGCCAATGAAAGGTTGGAGAAAAATTATTCCAGACATAGATCGTTATCTGTTAAGAACAGTAAGTTCAAAAAAAATTGGCATTTGAAATGGTGACACCAAGAAGATTAACAGTTCCACTGCTTATGCTATTTGATAACACAGAGCTGTAACCACCTCTTCTTTGGATTCAAAGTCACTCTGAGAGCAAAACAATGTATCTGTGAATCTGATTGTCTTTTGAAGCACTAAGAGATATCTGCTGAGGAACCCTCAAGTTTTAAAATTGTCACACACAGTGAGGTGAAGGCAAACAGCAAGCTGGTTTCTCAGAAAAAACACAGGATTGTTTCCTACCCTGGACCACAAAGGTAAAAAGAAATGTTTTCCTCTGCTAGCTGTTGTAGCAGAGTCAGTGCAATGGGACATCTTCAGTCTTCTGGCGCGGGAGAAGTTGAAAACACGCTTTTGGGCACCGTCTGCAGGGGGTTCTGCAGGCTAGAGATGGATTTTTGAACTAATCTTCATAAGAGTATCCCTCAAGGGGTATTTGCTTATTTGTAAGACCATGCCATAGCCACAGTTCAGGTTTGGTCAAGTGAAGTAAAAATGGAGGAGGCCAGAAACACCAACTCTACACAGTACTCGCCAAACCTTACACACTTACAGAACCATATAATCATTTAGGGTTGGAAACGAACCTTGAGATCATAGAATCCAACCGTAAGGCCAGGCTGGATGAGGCTTTGAGCAACCTGGTCTAGTGGAAGGTGTCCCTGCCCATGGCAGGGGGGTTGGAACTAGATGGTCTTTAAGGTCCCTTCCAACCCAAACCAGTCTATGGTTACACTACCAAGTCCGCTAAGGTCAGGACAGCACAAGAATTCTTTCTTCTGATCACCACTCAGCCAGTTGTGGAGATAAGCCAAGGGAGCCTTATTCATATCCCATGGAGTACTCCCTGCAGGCCCACTACTCTGGCAATCCTTCGGTGGCTGCAACTGGTGTCCAACTACCACCCTTCCACTTTCCAGACAACAATTTTGCTTCATAACGGTAACAGTAGGATTTCCCCCTAGTTTTGCATTTTATCATAAAGTCATTATGTGTTGCTAATTAGCCAGAGGTGCAAGGAGCTTGGGTTTGCAATTTCATAGAAAAGTAACTCTGTGAACTGCCGGTGAGTTTTAGGTATCATGCGTGTTTCAGAGAACAGTATTCCAGCTCTTTCCCAAACCGTACAACCATGTGCAGATCAAAGAGGCTTTGGGAACACGAGCAAATGGACACAATAAAGTCGTACTGGAGCTCATGCAAACTTTTGCTTTTTGAGTGCTGAACTTTCAAATCTCACTCCACTGACATGCCCCTAATTAACTGTGGAAACTAAATTCCTACGGATGCAGCTATACAGTTTATTTAAATACATACTTTATATAGCAGCCAAATTAAGTGTGACAGCTGGTTTACTATGGGTTCCTGCCCTGTGGGAGCTTTCAGACACAGTACATTAAGCAAGAAAGCAAAATAACAAGACATGAAACAAACACCATTAAATACTGGTATATTTCATATTTATCTTTTTGGTAATTAAAAATCACAAGATTTTACTGGCCAAATTTAAAACACTACCAGAAGGAAGCCAAAAACTACAGCTATTCCAGCAGACACCCTCATCTTATTTAATGTCACCTACTATTTAGCTGCCAGCAGGCAAGAAGCTGATGTCAGGTTCAACTGGACTGCTTTGTATGTGAACCTTGGATAAACAACCTGTATAATTTAAACAGAGTGTTATCTCCTTCCATTGCCAAAAGGTCCCTTGATTTTCTTTTTCTGGAAGTTACACTGTAATTCCCCAAATTACAATTTAACTTTTCTGTTAAGCATTTTACATCAAATCTAAAGTAAACGTTTTGAAAGGCAAAAGCCTGTCATGAAGGGCAAAGAACATCAGCAGCGGGCTGCCAGTGCTAACTCTAACAACACAGAGGACCATTTGTTAGTCTTCTAGAAAACTTTGCCACCATATGACAGTGTATGGAAGACATTTTTATGAACACACCTCTTGATCTGTGAAGATCTCAATGAAGTTCTGGAAGGAGAAGGACCCTGACTGAAGAATGAGTTCTCCTGTGTTTTCAAAGCACTGCCCAGTTAGTACAAGGAGCTTGTGTCTCGCAGCGTCTGTGATCATTAAGCGCACCTAGAGTGAAGGAGAAAAAAACACAACAATAATTGGAGTTACCATGTCTTTCTATATTCTGCTGAGAACATGCAGTTTACCTCCCCTAATTTAAAACATAGAACCATAGAATCATA
>NW_010249490.1:0-13852 GCF_000690775.1 Eurypyga helias
ATTTCAAAATAGACGTTTTGAAAGCAGTGACAAAAAGAAGACTGACTGGAAAAGTTTATATTTTCCAGAGAAAAAAGGGATGTTAACTAAATTCATGGGTAACTAAAGGAATACTAAATACAATAGTAAATAAAATAATTTATTAAAAATAAATTAAATACTCTGCAACATCAGCTACAGCATACAGCATGTAAAGGGTCACCATCTGCTTTATTAGCTTATAAGTATAAAAACAGTGTGTCACACAGGCATGATCAAGACATTCAATTTAAAGGCAGATATAGTAGATTATAATGATTAAAGGCAAATATAATATGATTAGTTTAATTCATGTATTCGTAATACAGGTATTATGAGGGCATTACAGCATATGAAATCAAGGTCTATGAAGGCTGAGTGGTTTCTGAGTAAGACAGTTTTCTTAGATTGGTGACTCGATGTGCTGACGCTGATAGTTCCCAGCCTTCCATCAGCCCCACATAGTATATGCTCTCAGACATTTGTGGCAGTCTTCCAGAGTGGGGAATCACCGAATGGTGTGGGATGAAAGGCACCTTAAAGATTATCTTGTTCTAACTCCAATGCCATGGGCAGGGATAACTAGACAAGGTTGCTCAAAGCCTCATGCAACTTGGTCTTGAACACATCCAGGGATGCAACATCCACAATTTCTCTGGACCTGTGTTCACAGGAGAGATGTTTCAGCCCTCTGATCATCTTCGTGGCCTCCTCTGGACTTGCTCCAACAGGTCGATACCCTTTTGATGTTGAGGGTCCCAGTGGGATCTCATGAGAGCAGAGTAGAGAGGGACAATCCCCCTCCCTCAATCTCCTGGTCACACTTCTCCTGATACAGCCCAGGATACGGTTGGCTTTCTGGGCTGCCAGCACACACTGCCGGCTCATGTTCAGCTTTTCATCCACCCAAAAAAAGCTGCTCTCCATCCATTCTCCACCCAGCCTGTCCTTGTGCTTGGGATTGCCCCGACCCAGGACCTTGCACTTGGCCTTGTTGAACTCCATGAGGTTGGCAGTGGCCCACCTCTCCAGCCTGTCCAGGTCCCTCTGGATGGCAACCCTTCCCACCAGTGTGTTGACTGTGCCACACAGGTTGATGTCATCAGCAAAATTGCTGAGGGTGCGCATGTTGCCAGCGAAGATGTTAAACAGCACTGGTCCCCAGACCGACCCCTGAGGAATGCTGCTCGTCACTGGTCTCCACTCAGAGATTGAGCCATTGACCACAAAACTCTGACCGCAACCATCAAGCCAGTTCCTTATCCACTGAGTCGTCCATCCATCATATCCACTCCTCTCCAATTTAGAGGCAGGGATACAAAGAGTCATATGCATTGCACAAGTCCAGGTAGATGACATCAGTTTCTCTTCCTTTTTCCACCGACACCATAACCCCACTTCAGAAGGTCACCAAATTTGTTGAACATAGTTTGCCTTTGGTGAAGCCATGTTGGCTGTCATGAATTACGCCCTCATTTTTCATGTGCCTTAGCACAGTTTCCAGGAGGATCTGCTCCATGATCTTGCCAGGCACAGAGGTGAGACTGACTGGTCTGTGGTTCCCTGGATCTTTCTTTTTTCCTCTTTTTAAAGATAAGAGTAATACTTCCTCTGTTCTAGTCAGTGGGAACTTAACCAGACCATCACAACGTCTCGAATATGATGGATAGAGGTTTAGCAACCTCACCGGCCAGAACCAGCGGGTGTTTTGCATCAGGTCCCGTGGACTGTTGCGCCTTCAAGTTCCTCAGGTGTTCCTGAACCTGATCCTCACTGACCATGAGAGGCTTTCCGTTCCCTCAGTCCCTGCCCTTGTCTTCCATGACTCTGGGGGTATAGCTTGTGCCCTTGCCAGTGAAGATCGAGGCAAAAAAATCTTTGAACACATCGACCTTCTCCATATCCTGGGAAACCTGTTCTCCTGTTGCCTTCCACAGAGGTCCCACATTTTCACTGATCTTTCTTTTATCACCCATGTACCTATAGAAGCCCTTCTTGTTGCCCTCAACGTCCCTGGATGGGTTTACTTCCACCAGGGCTTTGGCTTTCATAGTGGCATTAAATTTCAGTTTCCCAACCACAGAATTTCCATGAACAGGCAATGTTATCCAACTGTGTTTCAAAAGAAAAGGAATTGCTACTCAAAACATCTTAAATCATGAGGGAATAAAGTGGTATGAACACCAAGTATTTATATAAAATTAGCATCATTGTCAATATATGTATTGACAAGCAAATGGTTATTCTCTATATAGAGCCAAAGGATTTATTCCTTGTTAATTTCTGATGTCAAACTTGATAGAGATACAATAACAGGTCATGTTATGGCTTTTATTCTGAACATGCCATAGCATATGTGATATTTCTTAGTTGTTATCAACATTTTTTTAAAATGAATTTGAATTTCTACTCAAATGATGATAGAAATGTTAATTGCCTAGTAAACAAGCATCTAACGTAAGAACATTTAAACTTCAAATCAGAATGTACTAGTCCATAATTACTGAAATAAATACATAGTTGTAACACTGCTCTCAAGAGGCAGACACATCTACTACAGAAACTATATTTAGCAGTAAATAAGCAAACAAACCTTGAATTTATTTATCAACTACTGAATCACTTTTTTAGACAAATAATCTAAAAAATTAGATGTGAAACATCGTAAGACTATGTAGATTAAAAGTTCCTAATACTGTTTTAAATTACAGCTGCAAATGGTCACTTAGGTCAGTTTGGCAGCTATCCACATCTATTGTCAACCTGTTAGAAGAGAATACAAAGAAAATATTCCGCTTTACACTAGCTTTCCCCTCACCCTTTTTGAAAGCAACTTGGTTTTGAAAGAGGATTCTCATGAAAGCACACTCATGCACTTGAGTGGTGACTGCAAAAAATACAGCTCTATTTCCGTACTATTGCTTAGCTCTGATTTTATTGCATTGGTAGTGAGAAGACATCAAATAGTATTTATTTGAATCCATAACTGCATAAAAGTAGTCAGCTGCATTATTCATTAACACAAGCAATCTAAAGATCAATAGGGGCACTAAAAGGCTGTTTCGTGCACCCAATGGGCTACCGAATGGCATATAATTTAATACTATAACCTTAATATTTCTCACTTATCTTCCTTCTAGAAAAAAAAGAAATATGATGTAGAAATTTTGGTCAGTGTAACTGCTGTTCTACTATATGATTACTGTTATGTATTTCTGATGAGCTCATTACAGCTAAAGTTTGGAGAAGAAAAAGTACTCCAGATTTAAAGAAAAGAAGTGGTATAACGCAGTATTAGTGTTGTTCATATAAATGGGGCAACATCTCATCCTTTTTAGAATCTAGTTCAGGGTGGAAAAGTTGTCACACACAAATTCATCCTCTTTGGAGCTGACTACAGGAAACACCATTACAGAGATATTTTCACATTCTACAGGCGGATCTTCTGTCCCCTCTGCTCCTTGCAAATCACCTGTATGGCCCACAGACTCACACACTAGAAACACACTGGAGTGAGGTAATTCAACTTAAGGCCCACTTCCTGTTGAGACTTTTTTATTAGTATAACTTTTTAAAAACTACAGAAACAGGAACTCTTAAAAAGTCAGAGGTTTGTTTTGTTGGATGGTTTGTTAGGTTTTGATTTCTTCCAGGCATCCTTATTGTGGACCAAAGGTAATTTAATTCAAAGTTTAAGAACACTCTATGAAGTTTTCTGTTTATTGCTAATACTCTTCAAGGAAATCAGAAAGTTTAAAGGGCTATTCTAATTCCATTACTTAACGCAGTTATTTATAAGCCTTACCCTGGTCTTGGTATTATCTTTTAAAACAGTAATTTGCTTAGAATGATGCAAGTTCAAATGCTTAAACAAAGTAATGAAAGAAACTTTTGTTTCCTCAGCAGTGGCAAAGAAGCAAGGTGGGTATAATAGGACACATAGGTAGAACGCAATTACAGGTTAAAGCACAGTACTACTAGAAGCAACAGGGTTAACAACTAAATGAATTACAGGGATAATTTTACAAAAGAGCTTTTTCTGTTTAATGTTTATTCTTCATGCTTTTCCTTTCTGCCAGGATATAAATAACATCCATCAAGAACTGCCTGAAATAACCAACACATGACAACTGTGATGAAGATTAATTTATTGAAGGGACTAGGTCAATGTAAACTGTGACCTGAGAAAGCTGGAAGAAAGTGTAAGTTTACTGAAGTTCTTGCATGCTTAGTTTTGTTTAGGTTCACTTCCAAATCTCCTCTATACTGTCAAACTGCTCAGAAAAATTTACTACTCCACTCACTTGTTAGTTATGCTGTTTCAATTTTCTTGGGTAAAATTCTTATTTTCTCACAGATAACATTAAGCAATATTTTATCAGAATTTCCCCCTGGGTGTGCCATATTTGAGATTCACATCACAAACCTGCTGTGCTGCCAAACAGTTGGCTGATTTTGAAGCTTCTTCATTTTCTTTCTGACAGTCTCAAAATGTGCCCCATCCAAGAAGTTGTTTATGCCCTCAGTATTCAAATGCTTGGCTTTACCAGTCATTTTTCTCTATAGATATTTAATGAAAGTCCTGTGATTCATAATACAAAACTCAAAGGTGTAAATTCTACATTAAACAATGGACTGGTTTCAGTTATTTCTTCAGTCAATGCCTCTTCCGTCTAAGTAGTCACCATATGTAGGGGGAGGGGAAATGTCAGCTTTATTATACAGAAACACTACAGTCCTACTGATGAAAAAATTGTTGACTTACAAAATATGAAAAACAATACCTTTTAAAAATTATCAGATGTCTTATGGTGCTTGGTTGGGTGTTTTGTTTTGGTGCTTTTTTTTTTTGGGGGGGTGTATTTTTTTTAATATAATAAGGTCTGTGACCCAAGGAACTTTTATGAGACAATAACTTTATAGTTCTGCAGTTGCAGCCAACATAACATCACCGTTATTGAGACCTTGATATGAATGGGATTACTCAACTGATTTATGTTAAAAATAAGGCTGAAAAAAAATTAACTAAAACTAGATAACTTGTATTTAACCACATCAGTTTCATGTAGATCCTCTTAATCTGACAGAACCAGCAAACCTCAGTACAAAAGCAGGAACCATCTAAGAATGGAAAGTCCCTAAGAAAGATTTATTTCCAAACCCAGCATTTTTGTGAAAGGACACTCACAGCAATTAGTTTGTGACAAATAAAACAAGATCCATTATTTGCTAAAATTGCTAAACAATGTCTGTTCAACACAGTTAATCCACACACTGCCTTTCATTATGTAAGCTAAAACACTATTAGAATTCATTATATTAATGTGCCTGTTCAGATTCTGAAACTGGTAGTAAAGCATACTTCAGGGACCTCCTTGGTACATTTCCAAGTTTAGTGAGTAAATTGCATAAATGCTACTCATTTTCCCATTCTTCTTTTCTTTCTTTTTTTTTTTTTTTTTCAGTTTACATAGAGTTCTGTAGTAGCTTCTACATTAAAAGCAAGGAAACAAAATATTTTCTTTCTAGTTTGTATCCCTTTAAATCATAGAAATAAAATATTTTAACATGCTTCAGATTTGTCCTGTGAGAGGAGCTATACAAATGCAGTGAATTTATGAAAGATAAATTATAAATAATAATAGACTTATAGTGTTGTGGTTTAGAGCCAGCCTGGAATGAAAGACCAGGCTATCACTGCTCCTTCCTCTCCACAGTGTGACAGGGAGGAGAAAAACACCAGGAGAAGTCTGAGACAAGGACAGGGAGGGATCACTTAACCTGTTACGGTCACAGGCAAAACAGTCTTGGGGAAGAAAAAGTTACCAATCGAATCAGAGTGAGACCATGAGAGTTGAAGCAAAATAGTTCTTGAAAACATTCCTCCCATCCCCCTTCTCTTGACACGCTACCTCCTCCCCCCATAGTGGCAGAAGGTGGAGGGGATGGGTGTTTCAAATGCCTCTGCCGCTCCTTCCTCCTCGTGGGGAAACCACTCCTCACACCCTTCCCCTGCTCCAGCGTAGGGTCCCTCCCATAGGACACAGTCCTCCATAAACCTCCCCGGCATAAGCCCTTCCCAAGAGCTGCTGTTTCCTCCTCTCACTGCTCTGATGTGGGTTCCTCCTGTGGCCGTGCTGTCCTTCAGGAGTGGACTGCTGCTGCATGGGCTTCCCACAGAGTCATGGGTTCTTCAGGCACATCCCCCTGCTCCGACGTGGGGTCCTCCCCTGTCTGCAGGAGGGTCTTTGTTCCTCCCGGGACCCTCCATGGCTGCAGGGCACAGCCTGCCCTCTCACCATGCGCTGCAGAGGAACCTCTACCCCAGCCGCCTCTCAACTGTGCCTGCCATGTTGTCTCTCTCACATCCCGCTCCACGCTCTCTCCACTTTCTCTTCCCATTTCCCCTGCCACTTCTTTTATTTTGTTTTCCCCTCTTAAACATGTTTATTCCCAGAGGCACTGGCTGGCTCGTCCATGGCCGGAGGTGGGTCTGACTTGGAGCTGGGGCAACTTCTCTTGAAGCTGAGTTCTTGTGAGAACAAGAGCCTGTGACCCTTCCCCGGCTACCAAACCCCCCACCACAGAAACCCGATAGACAGATAGATAGACTTATATATATAATCCTTACTTGAAACATAACTTCATAACAACATACATAAAGAATTCTACCTCAATTATTAGGAATTTTCTTCTCATTTCTTCTTTCTTCTTAATCATTTTCTTCTTTCACTTCATACCACTTCTTTCTTCTTTCTGCATTTGTGTTGCCAGAAATTAGTTACCTGATTTACAAGTCAGGAGTAAGGGGGAGAAGAAAGTCCCAGGTTTCCAGAAGAGTTGCATTATTGGTTGCAGAGCTGCAAAGAAGCAGCATAGTCATAAGGTTAGACCGGCAATACGTGTTTTAACTGTGTTTACCAGGACAGTGAGCTGAACGAGAAATCTTTTGAGCAGGACCTGCCCATGTTGTGGAATCCTTCCTGTCTGTGCTACCAGATGGACAGTCAAGTGCTGGGGTGGGCACACTCCTGCTTGCAGCAGTACCATCCTGCTCCCCACACGGCCCCAGGACAGACGCCGCTGCCCCCATCACTTTGAACTGGAGCTAAACTTTTCGAAAACCTCTCTCCTTTACCAAGTCAACCTAACTGTGCAAGGAACATTGTTCAGAGATCCAAGGAAGGCTGATCTGCAGGGACAGGTTACTGCTCACAAATGCCAGACGGAGAACAGCAATGCAACATTCACCAAGCCTTACTGGACAGTAAACACAAGCACCAAAATCCTCCTGTCATGAACACGAGACAAACCAGACAACAATATGGTGCTCCCTAGATTTGCCTAGTATCCAAGGGAACTGTAAAACATCAGACCATATGTAAAACACAGCTTAGGGGACCACCCTCAGTCTGAAGCTTGCTCCCTGCAGGATTAGGACAACTGAGCTGCATATACCAGAGAGCTGAAATACCTCAGCACTGAGTGGTTTAGTTTCTTAATTCAATCATATAAAGTTAGCTTTTGTGAATATCATGTTGTCTGCTCTGGGAGAGAAGGGAACAAAAAAAAAAAATTCTGTTGGTAAAGAACATCATGATGCTTTATAAATCCAGAGAATTCAAAGAATTAAATGAAGAGAACAAAACTCAAGGATGTGTTGTGAGAAAGACTAACAGACATGAAATATTAAACAGGAAATACTAGTATTTATCACATGACAGTGTTATTATGGCACAACTGTTCCTCTAAATATCATCTACTTCTTGACCATTAAGATGAAAAAAAGCTTAATTTTTTACAGAGTCATATTAACATCATTGCTTCTCATTTCCTCCTGCTTTCAAAAAAAAAAAAAAAGCTTTTGAAATGATAAAGAGGTGAAATTAGGTTGCAAGTTTACTATGCACCCCGCAGTACATTTTTTATCTGTGATTCCACACATTCTACACATATCAAGCTTTGACAGCATAGCAATATCCAGAGACTTTTAGTAGCTTGATCTGATTTTGTTTCCTATGTGTAATTCAGAATTTTGTACAAGAACCAGCATAATCATCTTTCCTTAAATACTTATATACTATAATTACACCCTTACTAGGTTTTGGCTGCTGAGGCAGTTCTTAGCTCAGACAAAGATGCTATAA
The DNA here is from genome assembly GCF_000690775.1 of Eurypyga helias. Lineage (NCBI taxonomy): Eukaryota > Metazoa > Chordata > Aves > Eurypygiformes > Eurypygidae > Eurypyga > Eurypyga helias. The sequence goes on from NW_010249490.1 coordinate 8,166, forward strand.
GAAGTATTCAATGAGATACAGTCAGTGTAACACAAAACTAAACATTTGTCTTAGCAGGATGAGGAAGAGTAATGTAGCTGATATTAAACAACAGCAAATCCTTTCCGTCAGCGAAGGACTACAAAAGATGCATTTCGTTTAAGTTCTTCAGTTCACATTTAAATTCTTTCCTTCAGTCTTTCACTATCTCAACCCCTCAACATAAGATACTAAACAGCAGACGTTTAGAATTTGTTTATGCTGTGATTGTTATTACGTGTTTATTAACACCTGTGATATTTTGTCCAGACATCAGTGGTTTTTCTCTCTTTCATAGGAACATTTGGGGACAGTTTGCACTCAAACTTCTCTGCTTGCAGCACAGGCATGATGCAGCAGGACTAAACGCATGCAGTGATAGGATTTGCTGATACAAACACTAATTTACTTATTTGTAGTGGGAACAGACAAACACCCAGACAGTCATTTCACAGAAGACCGAAATGACTTACTAAGAAATCAATTCCGGAAATGTTGCTGATGCCCATATGACATGCTCTACAAAAAGCTTTCTTTCCCCACTCAAACTGCAGAATAAATCTTCTCCAACTGAAAAATATTGTTGCTTACAAAACATCTCATGCAAATCACAGTACAACCCCAGTTGCCTCTCAGTAGCTGTCTGGTATGTCACACAAACAAAATATACATGTTGTATGATTATGTAGCCTCCTCAGCCCCCTTTCCTTTTCCCTCCGATGTATGCTGCCTCAAGACAAGCAAGTTCCAGGTTTGTGCATTCCTTGTTCTGATATCATTTGTGTCAGCCAGATTTAGGGATAAAACTTAATTTTGCTAACTTGGTCTGCAAGGAGGAGGCCTCATTAGCAGCTAAAAGCTAAAGATCAGTAACATGTATTAGCTAAATTCTTGAGTGTGGATGGGCTCAGATTCATCCCTGGCTAGTTCAGTCATATGGTAGTGTCACAAATGCAAACCAATGAGCCAGTCTTCTGGTTTGATGGAAAAATGCAGTCCCAGGCAATTTAAACATAGTCTGACGCATATTTTATATGTCTCGGTTCAGGGAGTTACAATGACTTTATATTTCCAACAGGATCTGTAACATCTCAAAGTTGTAAGCTATATAGAGTATTTTGAACACACACTACCAAAGGACAGTGATTTTCTGCTTTCCTATTGCTTGAATACTCACTCTATGCCTAACCACACGAGAAAAAGGCACACAGAGGTTCTAGGAATGTTTCCTCAGAAAAGGACCCACTGGTCCCATTTGGTTTGCAAAAAGCTTCTTGTTTAACAATTGACAATATTACAGCAAACACTTTGAACGCTTACGCACACCATCACTCATTACAAATATAGGTATGGGCTAAAGCTGATGCAATGAGACACCTTCTTTAATCAGCCTGAGCTTTTGCTGATAAATTCTTTATTATACCACTGTTAAAAAAACCCCTGCTATACTAATGCTGTAATCCAAATTCCATATTGATACATATATTCCTTTCATGCAGCATGCACTCCCATTTCCAAGACTTTCTGTGTGTTGATTTCTGTGATGACCTATAATTAAAACAGAATCACCATTTCAAACAAATTAGTATTTACCATTTTGACCTCTTATTCCATATTTCCCCAAGTTAAGTCAAGTGCTACTTACCAACAATACCAAACAGTGATCACAAATCATTAATCTGGGTCATATAGGACTCAACATACTACAACACAAGAAGTAATGATCAGAAGAAACATCTCACCAGGCGGAATTAATACTAAAAGAGCCTTCCTTCCTATTTGGGTCTTCTTACTAGATCTGCATTCCATTCCTTCCAGATGCAGTTGATCTGGTGAAGGTAGTTACTACCACCAGCTCCCCCTTGCTGTTTACCAATGAAGAGATTCCTCCAGTCTGCTGGTTTATTTCCATTGGAATGATTGCAGTAAACTTTCAAATACTACCTCAGTAAGTTTCTTGTTATTCATGTCATTACATACATGGGCATTCATTTCCAACTACGAGCTCAGCATTAGAATCGTGAACAAGTTTATGATATACATAGACTTTTGAGTACAGGAGGAGCTGTTGCTGAGGATTTATAGTAACCACTTGAGATTTTCATTATATAAAAGCCTCACCCACTGCGCCAAAACTCAGTTGTTGCAACAACATGGGAATTTCCCTCCTTTTATCTCTCTTCTGTTTCTCTTCTCACCTAACTTCTGGTTCTCTTCCAGTTACCAGCTGTAGTACCAGTACAGGGAAAAAAAACCCACAATCAAACAAACAAAAACCAAACCAAACCAAACCAAAAAAACCCAAACAAACAAAACCCCCTACAACAACAAAAACAACCAAACCAAACCAAAAACCATAAAAATGAAATGCCAGAGGAAAGGAGGGAAGGGAAATTCTAAGCTGCACATTTTAGCTTTAACTTTTTTATTAAAAAGATGAAGAAAAGATATTCCAAACTTCACATTGAGTTAAATTCTGGATGAATTCTTTTTACTGTTTTTATTATTACTATACTTGTAATTACTTGCCAGCTTTTTAACTAAAATCCTTATTATTTTGAAGAAACTCTTTAGAATCATAGAATCATAAAATGGTTAGGGTTGGAAGGGACCTTAAAATCATCTAGTTCCAACCCCCTGCCACAGGCAGGGGCACCCTTCCCCAAAACCAGGTTCTCCAACACCTTCCACTAGACCAGGTTGCTCAAAGCCTCCCCAGCCTGGTCTTGAACACTTCCAGGGATGGGGCATCCACAGCCTCTCTGGGCAAAATGTTCCAGTGCTTCATGACCCTCAGATACGCTTTATCTGAAGACAAGCATTTGTACCCTAAGAATAAAGGAAACACAACAAAACAATAAAAACTAGGTTCCAGACGAGATATTTTTTTAACACAGATCATCTACATACTGATTGGTCTACATCCCTAATGTTAAAACCAGCTGTAATGAAACAGTTAGATATGGAAGACCTAAAACTTGTAGTACACAGCAGTCATGTCACATCTAATTTAAAAAAAATTCCACAAATATTTGGAAATCATGTAATGATTCTGTATACTAGGATGCATTCAGAGTAATAAATATGAAATTCACAGTTTGGGAGTCAAAAGACAAAACAAATTAAGTCTCAATAGAATAGTTTTCTGTATCTGTATAGAATTCATATTCATTGTGTGAAGCAGCTTCAAGGAAGTCTCCCTGATGCCCACTATGCCTACATGGGCATAAGCACATGCTCCTTAACCATTGATGAAACCTGCTGTACAGATTTTAAGTACGGTAGCATTTTTTCAGAGCCCTTTATGTCATCAAAATGAGTCCTCTGAAAATAAATATGCCAGTTGATTGTAATATTTCATTCTAAGTAGATTCTAGGTTCATTAGGTCAGTATTTTTCCATATACAGTATCTATCAAACTGCCACCAAGACCTTCACTGGAAAGCAATGCAAATAATAGCAAGCATTGTTGTTTTTTGATAACATTGGAAATTGCTTTACAATTGACTGGAAATAAATCTGAGCTCCTAACGTCTTGTGGACAAGGCAGAAGGAATGATTCATAACTATCAAATCAAATACTAAACGTTTTCTATCTCTTGCCACTGTAACATTGTCACCAGATTGTTATTTTCCATTGAAGTCATTAAGAGTTAGCACCACTCTTTTCATTAGGAAAAAAAAAAAACCTTATATGGTGTTGAAATGTCACATGTTCAGCCCTGGCCTGATTGGTGAGGCATAGTTTATTTTTTATTAGTTTTTAAACTTGTGTAACTTCTTTCCCAGGAGTTGACTGATAGCAACAAGTTCATGTTCAAATTAAGGGACTCTCTGCAAAAAAATGCTGAATCAAAGCTTTCCACCTCACTTATCATAAATGGATTTTACTTTCCTCACTGGAGAAAATAATTTTCTAGTGCTCAAAATTCTAATTTCCCCTGCTCACTAACATGAATTAAGTGCTCGACAAATAATATTTATATTTAAGGGAGAAGAGAAAACTTAATGAGATTGATAAATTAGGTTACGATCACTCCTTTCTGATGCATAGCTAAACCAATACGAAGTCTGTTAATCTAGGCGTGTGGCTGTGAGAGTGACAGACTGCAGTAATCTCCAGTTATATTTAAGGAATTTAAGTCTCAGTGGGTAACAAGTCTGACTTAGGCTGAGGGGACCAAGTGATGTGACATGATTTTGTTAACTGTTCTCCTGGCAGTCCAGCCCCACTAACTAACACTCTCAGCTCTGCTCTGTTTTTCCCTTATTTTGCCTCTTGGAAAAGTATAGGCCATGCTGAGAACATGTCCCTTAGCCCAAGGTAGGCTTTTAAGCATTTCTTCTCTCTTACATACCTCACAAGAAAATAACTTCTTTCTTCAGATTCTAACCTTCAAGGTCCTGCCTTAAATTAGGGTGACCTCTTACCCCCCACACATTCATACAGAGTTAGTTGGTCTGGACTTCTGTACAATCTTAGAATTATGATTCACTTTTATATGTAAAAAAAAAAAGAAGAAGGAAGTTAAAGAAAAAGGCAGAAAAAAAAAAACCCACCAACCCTATCACCATGAAAAACACTCATATTTCAGCCAAGACAGTTTTGATTTGCAGTTGATATTTTTTGTTTTGTTGTGTCTCATGTGAAGCACAAATCAGTAGAGTTCTTATCCCTGCTCCCTGTCTTTTCAGCGAATTTCTGGAGAGTGTTAGTAAGTGAACACTGAAGACCCGAAGATTTCTAAGGTTCTGTCTGGGAATATTGCACAAATAAATTTCAAAGGGCAGAAGATTCAGAAACGTTAAATTGAAAAAAGACGTGCACTAGTCACTGAAATAGTGTCAATACTCTCAGGCATGTGTTGCAATTCAGGGACATACAGAAAGCTATTAGTTTTCCTGTTAGTGATTACCTTCCTTGCAGTTACCTAATTGAACTTACCTCTCTTCTGGGATGTTGTAGAATATTTGAAAAGAGAAAAATCCAATGAAATGTATCCTGATTATGTAAGATAAAGTAGCAGATGGAAAACGTACAACAGTAGGAAAAGGACTGTGTTCTCATCTATCATAACATTTATTTTTCAAAAATAAATAAACCTCTTTCGAGAGCTATATTGATTTGCTACCTCTGATGGAAAGAACCAAACCTTTTTGAACACAGAGAAAAGAATACCTCTGGTCTCTGTAAATTTTAAAAAGTTCACTAGCAAAAGAGAAAATAGATTATTTTGTTCACTCACTGCAAAGGTAGATCACTCTAGGTAAATCAGGACTTTTAGCCCATCTGCAGACAATGGGTTGCTGTTCAGTGGTTTGCCCATTGCCAACAGTATTGTGGGATAAATACAACAAATAAGTCCAGAGTGGTACTACATGATGAAATTTCTACCTAAATGTTTCTGCTACTCATCTTTTTGTAATAAAAGCATTATGGTTTCTTACTTTTTACCCCTTAGGCATTTTATTTGTTCAGACTGTATGTTCCTTCACAGGCATGGACTGTCTCTCAGTATAGATGTGTACAATAATTAGCATAATATGGATGAAGTTTTTGTTAAAAACAATAGGTATTAATACAAAATAATAATTAATCTATTCTTAGGAATTGTACATTGTCTCAAATAAGAATAGAGAAAAGACTAGAATCTATTCCCCCCCTCCCC
>NW_010249490.1:14029-17014 GCF_000690775.1 Eurypyga helias
GGCCCGCGGTAAGTTGAATAGGAGCAGGTAGTGTCCCCAGGTGGCCAAGAAGCCCAAAAGCATTCTGGCCTGCATCAGGAGCAGGGTGGCCAGCAGGACTAAGGAAGTGATTGTCTCCCTGTACTTGGCACTGATGAAGCTGATGGTCCACTCAATCCCAACATCCGTGTTGCTGATGAACATGTTGAAGAGCACCAGTCCCAGTACCCACCCGCAAGGAACGCCACTTGTCGCACATCAAGCCATGAACCACAACTCTGAGTGCAACCATCCAGCCAATTCCTTATTCACCAAGTGGTCCACCTGTCAAATCCACACCTCTCCAATTCAGAGAAAAAGATGTCATGAGAGACAGTGTCAGATGCTCTGCATGATTCCAGTTAGATGACATCAGTTGCCCTTTGTTTATCCACCAATACAAGAGCCCTGTTGTAGAAGGCCACCAAATTTGTTGAGCATAGTTTGCCCTTGGTGAAGCCATGTTGGCTGTCTTGAATTACCTCCTCATTCTCCATGTGCCTTAGCACAGTTTCCAGGAGGTTCTGCTCTATGATCTTGCCAGGCACAGAGGTGAGACTGACTGGCTTGTAGTTCCCTGGATCCTTCTTTTTTTCCCTTTTTAAAAATGGGGGTTATGTTTCCCCTCTTCCAGTCAATGGGAACTTCACCATATCACCATGACTTCTCACAGAAGTCATCTATCTGATGTCTATCAGACAGATAGACAGTCATCTATCAGATCAGTTATCTATCAGTCTATGTCTGATAGATAGAATTTTGCAACCTCATCCACCAATTCCCTCAGGACTCACGGGTGTATTTCATCCCCAGGGACTTGTGCACCTTCAGGTTCCTTTGGTGCTCTGAAACCTCATACTCTCTAACCATGGTCAAGTCTCCAATCTCCCAGTTCCTGCTCTTGCCTTCTGTGAATCCAGGAGTATGTCTTGTGCCCTTGCCAGTGAAGACCGAGGCAAAAAATATCATTGAGTACCTCGGCCTTCTCCATATCCTGGGGAACCAGCTCTCCCGCTTCCTTATGCAGATGGCCCACACTTTTCCCAGTCTTCCTTTGGTTGCCTATGCACCTTTAGAAGCTTTTCTTGCTGCTCTTGAGGTCTATGGCCACCTTTAATTCTATCAGCACTCTAGCTTTCCTAGCCTGATCCCTGGCTTCTCGGACAATTTCTCTGTAATCTTCCCAGGCTGCCTGTCCCTGCTTCCTCCCACCCACTGTTAGCTTCCTTTTTGTGCCTCGGTTTGTCCAGGAGATGCTGGTTCATCCACACAGACCTTCTCAATATAATTTATTATATTCATTCATTTATATTGAACTATTACGTTTTTCTTATCTCCACCCATGAGTTTCCTTTTCTTTTCCTCCAATTCTGCTCCTTCACTGGAGGATCAGGGAAGTGAGCGAGCTGCTCTGTGGTACTTAGGTTGCTGGATGAGATTAAACGGTGACACTGGGTTCTGTGGAATCTATTCAAATGTGGTCAATAAGCTTCAGTTGCATACAGCTCTTCTAAATATTCAAGTTTCAAAGACACAACTGCAAATTAGCTGCCTGATCATAGATTCTTGTTTGTACTCCATTAAAGAACATAAATACTGTATTCAGTAATATCAGCAGCTGCTTAGATTTGTGTGTTAGATAAAATGAAGAATATTGATACTCCTAAATGTTCCACACAATGTTCCTTGTTGAGAAAGCCAGCAAGGTGATAAAAATCCTCTTTACCTCAACAGAAATATGACAGTAGGGAACCAGAGTTCAGTTTATATAGCTTCTTCACCACTATGGTTGTAATAAGTATTTACTTTTTTAAATTAATTTTTTCCCCTGTAACAACTCCTTATACACTTAAAAGTATACAGATAGTTGTAGTACTTTCCCAGTTTAAGCAGATATTCACTACTGTGAGAAGCTGACAAAGCTTAGAGTATTATTTCTAGTATGTAAACATGAAAAAAGAATAATTACCATTACACAGCCAAATACAACTACTGTCAGTAAAAACATAATTAACTAATTTCTAAAAAAAAATAGGCTAATAGGTATTAGTATTGTGCCCTGTAAAAAATAACAAAACTTGATAATGCATGATGAAAACCTTTGTCTTAGACATGATAAAGGGCAGACCACTGTTCTGAAGCTATTGACCTCTGACTGTAAAGAAAACAGCCCTGTGTATAAGTCAGCAACACAGTCAAAAAGAAAAAATATTAGACCTTTTCCAAGGTCTCAAGCAAATTGTTTAGAACACTATAGTTATAATGCCAAACACATCCCATTCAAAGAATTGTGCTGATTTAAGGATTAAGTTTTTCACTTCCAGATAAATACCCAGCAATAAGCAGTGGTGTAGAATCCATCCTCCTGAAGTCTTGCACAGCAGCTCTAAGCCTTAGATTACATACTTTTTTCATAATGACAAGACTTGTGAGTTCAACAGAAATTCAGTATATCTTCTGCTCTTGGAGGCTAGATGCACGCAGAATACTTTTTTAAGTGTCACCTGCTTTAAAGTAAAAATATTAGAAGAACAAGCAGCACTTATATCTGCTTGCTTCTCTCCTTGCAAAGCTCAGATGACTCTAGATCGAGGCCACTTATGATATTATAGAAAACTAACGCTTTTCCTGGAAACCAGATACTTATCAGTAAAACAAAGACAAGTTCTACTGGCCTGACTTGAATATGCTAGCTGGAAAAAAACTGGATTTAAAACTTTTTTCTTTTTTTTCTGCAGACTCAGTTATTTTTTGGTTTGGTGGGTTTTTTCTGTCTTTTATCGAGTCAGATGTTTTGAATAAGACTGTTCCCCAGGGTTAGAAGTTTGGATTTGGATATAGTCAGTAGAACCATAGAATCTTAGAATAGAATCATTTGGATTAGAAGGGACCTTAAAGATCATCTAGTTCTATCCCCCCCACCCATGGGCAGGGACACCTTCCACTAGGCCAGGTTGCTCAAAGCCT
>NW_010249490.1:17395-17626 GCF_000690775.1 Eurypyga helias
GCACTCCAGGTGGGGTCTCATGAGAACAGAGGAGAGGGGGAGAATCCCCTCCCTCGACCTGCTGGCCACACTTCTCCTGATACAGCCGTTGTTGTGTGTTGGTCTCTTGTCCCAAGGGACATGTGATAGAACAAGAGGAAATGAGCTCAAGTTTTGCCAGGAGAGGTTTTTATTAGATAATAAGGAAAACTTCATCACTGAAAGGATTGTCAGGCAATGGAACAGGCTGCC
>NW_010249491.1:0-2671 GCF_000690775.1 Eurypyga helias
GACGCAGGGCCGAGCCCCCTCCCCTCAGCCTAATTAACGGCGCCTAACGGGGGCACACGTGTCAAACCTGACCTGGTGATTCTCTCGGCCAGGGACAGCCTTTCCCTGCAATCCGGCCGCACCGGGATTAAGCTGTCATCTGCCCTCCCTTAACGGAGAATCTGCACTTCAAGGTCCCCCTTCGAGTTCAACACAACGCTAGAAATCCCGTTCGGATTTGGAAACGAAGTACATCTGGTCAACGTTTACACACAACACAGGCTCAATAATAAAAGATCAGCTGAGTTTGCAAATACAACCTCCACAATCAACAGCACAAGCTGCAAATACTGAGGCAGCAACGGCCTCTGCCACGACATGCCTGAACTGCCTCCGTGTTGGGAGGGTTATTCCCACCTCAGAAGGTGTGTTACAGCCACCCAACAAGGCAAGAACCTCCCAGGTCTGCGTCTGATGCCCCATGGAACACATACCCCGACGGGGGTGTTGGGTTCCCACCTTCTCCCTTGTTCCGGACACATGCCCAAGTGCTAAAGCCCCAACCGACGTGTTTTTCCTAAGGCAGACATGGCAGCACCAATGCCATCCACGCTGAGACCAGTAAGATGCATTAAAAATCTTCCACCGAGTGCATCTTCTTCAGAGGATGCGATTTGTCTGGTAGCACAGGGAGGCTCTAAACCCTGACACTGCAGAAACCCCTGTCCAACCAGAAAACATACATACACACGCGTGTGTGTATATACACACACAAATAACGTACCTGTGTATACAAGCACAAAAAATACAGTTCTCTGTATTCCTAACCACACAAGTGGGTCAAACTGCAAGCCCTTAAAACTGGCTTCATCTCCTCAAAATTAAGAAACATCATATTGACATGACTAACCAGGTTTTCATCATTTTGCTTTACAGAGTTACAGTATTAACCACAGCAATACAAAGGATCTCCACACCAAAAGCTTAGGTTGAAAGAGGTAAGTATCTTCTACTTTGATCACGAGCAGGCAAACGACTGAACTGCTGTGCTACAGTCACACACTCAACCGAATCAAAATCACATACAAACCCTTTTGTTTCGCACCCAGTGCTGCAGGCTACACCGACGGTAAAAATTTACCCTCTAAATATCTGAACACTTGTTCCTCCTTTGCAGCATCAGAGAATTGCAGAGCACACAGTTAAATAGGTCAAAGACAATCTGAACATAAAGCCGGGAAAGATGTGTGATTATGAATACATCATGAACAAAAATAAAAGCAATTCTTATGCATTAATGGTACATCAAGCTAATTCAAGAAGGCTAAAATCATTAAAAAGGCATCCTGGGGCAGTACACAGTCATTACAATACTGTGCTGACAAGAAATATTAAAATAATAATTTCCAATGTCATTGATAAAATCCGTTCTGATAAGCAGGGAAAAAAAGGCCTAATGTTTAATTAGGAAATCTGAAGTAAAATGCATCTTATTACCATTTGAACTCACTCTTTAAAACTTAATTCCCCTGTCCAACAGTTCCCAACATCCAGAACTAAAAGAACAATTTATTATCCTCTGTCACTGGGCACATTATTAATCTAGTCCCACAGAACCTGGAATTTTTATTTCCTATTTCAGACTGAAATTCAGGGCCTGCTCGTGCAGCTCTGACTTGAAGCGGCATCAGAGATTAGACCCAAGTGGGATGATGCTGAAAGTTAAAACCAGCCCTCTAAGACATTTGAAATCCTGCTTCACTTCAGAGTACAGACATCTACACGAAACAGGTGATTGTCACACCACGGGATGCCTGAATACTTACCACACTGAGGAAATTACAGGCTCTGTCACACCACCAAAACATTTTAATTTGTAAACTATTATTAAGACACAGGAAAACAAGCAATTCATCATAGACACATTTCAAAGGACTAAAAACTACCATCCTGACAACTGCTGTTCACAAATCATAGTTTTCAGCTTCCTAAAACATTAAAAAAGTTATCTAAAAATACAAGAGACGTACATTAATCACGCATCAGCATTCATAAAATGTTCCTGCAGACAAAAGTGAAATATTATTGTAAGGCAGTTTTTGGGTTAGAAATGTATGACCCATCTCTGTTACAGGCAACACTGAGCTCATCAAGGGTAACAAAGTATTGTAAGCAGTGTATTTGGATTTCATTACAGAATAAAGCACCATTTTCATAATAACAGTCATTCCAGTTACATCATTCTACCGCTCAGCTGGGAAAACAGGAAAAGAGTCCTAAGACAAGAGTCATAGTAGATGCCCACTACCAGAGCGCAATGGGCACCTGCAGGGGCAAAAATCACAAATTCAATTCCTAACATGTCCAGTGAAGAAGTAAGGCACCATCTAATCCCGTGCTCATTCTCTTCATCCAAATGGTAGGCCTACATCACATCAAGCCAGAAACCAGAAACTAGATTTTAGAAAAAGCTTGTAAAACAGGACCTTTTTGTAACCAAACTACTAACTGGTGTAATAGCAAAGAAAAAGTCGGCTGTCACAGCTGGTAACAGACAGCGGTTTGGATGGTTTCAGATTTGCCATTTTACCAGCAATGCAAACTTCCTGAGAAGCAGAACAGGGAGAAGAATAATTGGGCCACAAGATAATAAACTGATTAAATCCTACAAGGGCTTGGGGGTACTGGTTGA
>NW_010249492.1:0-3773 GCF_000690775.1 Eurypyga helias
CCTGGCTGAATCCAGCACAGTGGGCATTAGATTGTTATCGTTACCACATTAGCCAGAGTAAACTGAAGTACAGAAAGGTGAGGGACAAGTATAAATGCCTGTGTTATCACTAATTATCTCAGAGGGCTTTCTGAAGGTATATGGTTAGTCTCATTTTTGCATAATTTAAAACTGGACTGAACACAGTATGAGGCTGTAGAAACATTGCTTTGTTGGCTGAAGGATAGTTTAAATCTCCTTTCCAGCTTCAGGTTTTATATATCTACTATCCACTGAATTATACAAGTTTTACTCGCTGATGACGTGCTTGTGACTGCAGAGTAGGACAACTTTTCAGTTAAACACGTACTTTGGCTTTGCAGCTCTCTTTTTATTTCACCCTTCCCACTCTGCAAACACTGAGCACATCAGCAAGGTCTAAAACTTTTGGGACCCAAATATTCATAGTTCTAGTTGGCAGAATTGTGCATGAGAGCATCTGGATGCCTGTGAGTTCCCAGTTGTTACCTATGGTATTTTTCATATGAAGCATGAGTAGGTGGGAGATTTTAGCATACCTATGGCAGTCAAATGCATTGATTAATCCTGAGGTTGCTGGTGACATGTAAAAATGTCATTCTTTAATTTAATGAGATGTTGAAGTTACAAGTAATTGACTGATAACCTGGAGTTGTATTAAAGAGATTTTTGGTTTGTTGAACAGATTCTATATATGTTGCTGAAGGGGAGCGTAGATACAGCACAGCAATAGAGACAGAGCAAAGATATTTTACTACACATATTATTATTGTATAATTAGTGAAATAGTTGAAAACCTATTTTCATTTTATCTGTCCTTACCCCTTGCCCCTCATTGTCCCTGTTTTCTCTTAATCCATGTGTGCTATCCTTTCTCCCCATACGTCTACGTGTTTTGCCCTGCTTTTACCATCTCTGCTAGCTCTTAACCAGGAGGCTATCAAATGGCTTTTGGTGAACTTACTTCAGAGCTGTGTATTTCAAACATAGACTACACAGCGTGGGCAGGCTTTTTATAATGTGTTCATTCTCTGCTGATGTGGAGCCAGCAATTTGGTCCTGTGTGCATGCCATACAGCACTGTCTCCAGGATTAAAGGGACTGTATATAACACTTTTGAAAGGGAAAGAATTTTCTGGGCTGTTCTGGGGAAAATATTGAATTACTAAGCCAACACCATAGTGTGAGCCTTTTGCAACACACTCCTTGTAAAAAAGCTAGCTCTATCTTTGCCTATAGGACAAATTGATTTATTGTGTAAGCTAGCAGGAGTTAATGCACAACATAAGCTTTCTTGGAAAAATATAATTACCAAATGTTAAGTTTAGAATTCTTCATGTATGTTTAGTGCCTTGCTTTCTGCAGGACTGGCTGCATGGCTGGCAAACATATGTAGCTATGGAAAGAAGAAATGCAGCCCTTCTAACACTTGGATTTAGCCTGAATTCAGCTATTAATGATACACCACTGAAAAACTGATACACTGAATGCTTGGTACAACTAATACTATGTACCTGTAATTTGCTTCAATTGGTCATGCACAGATTTTATCAGCCATACCTACAAACTACGGTAGTTGAAGGTATAGCATTGTGTCCCATACTTCCTTCTCCTCTGACACTCTTAAGTGTAAAGGAGATAAATTAGATTATTCCCTGGAATGAGGTATGTCTATTCACATAGAAGAAAAATTAAAAATCTTATAATTACCAAAATTTGTGTACTATTATTTATATGCCATAAAAGCCATAGTGACTTCTATTGTGTAGAGGATTTGCTACTAATATTCACAAATAAGAATAATCTGTCCTACAAATGTCTTTAGAGTCCTGCATTTATACTGTCCTGAAGAGTATAAAGCTGGTGATCTCTACTTCTAATCTGTAACAACTGAAGTAATATTCTAATGTACGTTTCCAGGAAAATGTTGAAGGAGAAAACTGTGATCGTTGCAAACCAGGTTCCTTCAATCTGCAGCAAAATAATCCCAAAGGCTGTGAGGAATGTTTCTGTTCTGGGAAAACAAACGTCTGCACACAGTCTCACCTTACCTACAGAAGTGTAAGAAAATTCATACCATATCCATACATGTCACTGGGTTTATGTTTCTGCGTGTTGTCACTGTCTGTTGTCACTAAAGTGCATCTTATTATAAAATCATGCGTGTTCTTTTATGCCCCATATATTTTTCATTATCTAAAAGAAAATACTTATAAGCTTTGTTTCTTTTCATTGTGAGAAAGTTCTGAAAAAGTACAGTTGAACAGTGAGAAGTGCAAAAGAAGCTGTAACAGTCAAAAATCAATCCATGCACATAAACACAGCCCTGGAATGTGCATACATAATCAGTCCTGAGTTAAGTGCAACATATCCATAAGGCAACTTCTTTTCCAGGTCATTATTAAATTTCTAGACCATAAATAATTAAGAATTTTTAAGCATTAAGTGTACAACACATGAAAAAAAAAGTCATGCCCTACAAGGGGCATTTTGAGTGAAATTCTTTTGCATCTTGCATTCCTAGGAAAGGATGTTAAAAGGAGATGAACCAACTATTCTTCTTTGTGACGCAGAGAAATGTCTTTAGCCTGCAAATATACTCTAAACTTTAAATCAGTTCTTAAAGCTCAGACAATGATTCCACTGCGATGGATGTATGCTACATATTCATGTCTGTAGATTGAGTTTAGGAAATGTGTTCCGGGTCTAGTGGCTCCTGGGTTTGGCTGTACTGGTATGCTGGAAGCCTGCAAGTAAAATCATATATGCCTAGTGTGCTCATTTATATGCCAGCATCTGGAAAATCTTCCATCCCATGGATGAGCTAATTTATTACTCTGCTTGTACACAAAAAAGGAAAGCCTACAGAGGGTGGAAGCCAGGGAGGAATACAGATAAATTGTCTGAGCAGCCAGGGATCAGGTTAGGAAAGCTAAAGCCCTGATAGAATTAAATCTGGCCAGGGACATCAAGGGGAACAGGAAAAGATTCTATAGGTACGTTGGAGACAAAAGGAAGACTAGGGAAAATGTGGACCCTCTCCATAAGGAAGCAGGAGACATGATTATCCAGGATATGGAGAAGGCTGAGGTACTCTTTGACTTTTTTTACCTCAGTATTCACCGCAAGTGCTCAAGCACACCACCCAGGTCACAGAAGTCAAAGGCAGGAATTGGAAGAATGCAGAACTGCCCACTGTAGGAGAAGACCAGGTTTGAGACCATCTGAGGAACCTGAAGGTGAATGAGTCCATGGGACCTGATGAGTTGTATCCATGGTTCCTGAGACAACTGGCAGATGAAGTTGCCAAGCCACTATCCATCAAATGTGAGAACTTGTGGCAGTCCAGTGAAGTTCCCACTGGGTGGAAAAGAAGAAAAATAATCCCCATTCTTGCAAAAGGAAAAAAGTAAGACCCAGGGAACAACAGGCCAGTCAGTCTCACCTCTGCGCCTGGCAAGATCATGGAGCAGATCCTCCTTGAAACGATGCTAAGGGACATGGAAAACAGGGAGGTAATTAGTGACAGCCAACATGGACTCACTAAGGGAAAATAATGCCTGACAAATTTGGTGGCCTTCTACAATGGGGTTACAGCATTAATGGATAAGAGAAGAGCAACTGGCATCAACTACCTGGACTTGTGCAAAACATTTGATGCTGTCCTGCAGGGATTGAGTGCACCCTCAGCAAGTTTGCAGACGACACCAAGCTGTGTGGCGCGGTCGACACGCTGGAGGGAAGGGATGCCATCC
>NW_010249492.1:4421-38399 GCF_000690775.1 Eurypyga helias
GGCAATCCCAAGCACACGTACAGGCTGGGTGGAGAATGGATAGAAAGCAGCCCTGAGGAGAAGGACTTGGGAGTACTGATGGATGAGAAGCTCAACTGCATTGTTGTGAGACCCCACCTGGAGTACTGTGTTCAGCTCTGTGGCTCACAGCATATGAAGGACATGGTCCTGTTGGAGCTAGTCTAGAGGAGGGCCATGAAGATCTCAGCACTACAGGCTGAGACAGTTGGGCTTGTTCAGCCTGGAGAAGAGAGAAGGCTCTGGGGAGACCTTATTGCAGCCTTCCAGTGCCTTAAGGGGCCTACAAGGAAGCTGGGGGGGTACTTCTTACAGGGTCATGGAGACAGGAGCATATGAAGGACATGGTCCTGTTGGAGCTAGTCTAGAGGAGGGCCATGAAGATCTCAGCACTACAGGCTGAGACAGTTGGGCTTGTTCAGCCTGGAGAAGAGAGAAGGCTCTGGGGAGACCTTATTGCAGCCTTCCAGTGCCTTAAGGGGCCTACAAGGAAGCTGGGGGGGTACTTCTTACAGGGTCATGGAGACAGGACAAGAGGTAATGGGTTTAAATTGAAAGCAGGTAGATTTAGATTAGATATCTGGAAGAAATTCTTTATGGAGAGGGTGGTGAGGCACTGGAACAGGTTGCCCAGAGACGTTGTGGATGCCCCATCCCTGGAAGTGTTCAAGGCCAGGTTAGATGAGGCTTTGAGCAACCTGGTCTAGTGGAAGGTGTCCCTGCCCATGGCAGGGGGGTTAGAACTAGATGATCTTTTAGGTCCCTTCAACACAAACCGTTCTGTGATTCTGTGACTGTATCCATGCTCCAGGAGCCATCCTCAGATGAGCAGTGTGTTCTGCTGATTCATTTCCAGTTATGGGATTTCAGAAATTCAAGTTCTGGTGCTTTCCAGCTTTGCTTTAACTTTCTAAAAGAAATGTGTATTTGAACTTGTAAGTTCTAAGTTTTAATTTGGAAGAATTACAAATTATTGTAAATTACACTATCTACAACAATCAGAAAACGTATATCCATTTTCAGCTCATCTTCTGTAGCCTCTGTGAATGGTATTATTTATTGAAAACTTTCATGATATGTGGAGATATTCTTAGGCATATGTTTGTACTATAGAATTTCCTCCTTGTTCTGGACCATATGAACCACTGCAAATACCAGCAGTTACTTCCAACTACTCAGAAGTTACAACTCCCAGTCACATACAATAAGAGAAATTTTTGCTGTTAATACTTTGCTGTTTCCTTTGTTGCTAAGCTGCTATTAATCATATAAACCTAATATTTTTTTTTTTTTAATTGAAGAATGAAAGGCTGTGACTATTGAAAATACTGGTGTCCTGATTCTCATTGTAATGTGTTTTGTTTTGGTTTGGGTTTTTTCTGTCGTTTTAGATAGAAGACATGAATGGCTGGTATCTGACTGGCATACTGGATCTCATCAGAGTTACCCCTAATCAAAAGGGCTTTGATGGCCATCGGCAGTTTAGCATCAGCAACGTGGCTGCACGAAAAGTACTGCCACAGACTTATTATTGGAGTGCACCCAGTTCTTATTTGGGCAACAAAGTAAGTGCAGATGGTACTTGCCTAAATGCTAATTTGATTTATTGAGAAGTAAGGCTTTGAAGGGAGGGTGGAACTAAGGGAAGCTTAAGTTGGATAGCTGTTTGACCAGCAAAATTGCAAGAAGAAATGAATCATGGGTATCCTTGTGAGAAAAGAAGTAGAGAAAATTATCTTTGACCTTGAACTCTCTTTGGTCTTCTGCTGTCAGGTATTTGTCTATATAGTTTGCAGCATCGTTTTTTGAATGAATTAGCTGGTGTGTGGTTCAGCTTGTGCTGTTCTCGTCCCACCTTGTCCTCAGCTTTGAAAATCAGTTCTCTTGTCTGCTTTTCAGAGATTCAAGTTGTGTATCAGATGTTGTGGGGGTGTGTTACAAAACTTTAATGTTGGCAAGAATCTTATGTGTGGGGAGCTCTCTGCCCTAGAACGTTGAAAATGCTGTTGTGAGCTCTGTGCCAGTTCTAATGCATATATTTATCCCAGTCTGCATGTGTCCATGTGTGCACATACACACATACTCATGCCCTGCAGGTTAATACCAAATACTTGCTTTCAAAAGTCTTGGACAATTTAGTGGTCTGACTATCAGGCTTCTCACCATTAGACTTTCTGCTGTCACACATGATGTCTTCATGAAAATGTCATTTTTTTCCAGAGTGTAGAATTGAGGACTGAATCAGTCCTAAATGTGAAGAAAGCAAAACAGCTTTCTGTTTGCCGTAGCCCCGATTATGCTAAAACTTATCTGAAATGCTAACACTAATACACTTGAGCACATTTTCCTCTGTAGTGTCTTCAGGCTAGTCAACCTCTCATTTATTTATTTATTTTCTTCCTGCTGGCTGAAAATCAACATGACAGAAGGTAAGTGAGCATGTGGAAACTAAACAGCATAATTCCAACAAACTGGGCATCCTATTCATGGCTATAAATTGTTAAAGATAGTCAGGCTCATTTAGATGGGCAAGGGTGAGTTTCTTATGTAATCTTCCGTGTCTGGTGAACTTACCCTGAGCTATGAAATGATACTTTCTGGGCAGAATTTCATCCTGCTTCTATTCATTGAGTAAAATAATGGTAAGAATGTGCAAAATTATTTGAACATGGAAGATATTTTTTCAGTGTAATTTGGAGGTCCTTTGTGGTTACTGCCAGATATCTCTGTATGAATGAAGTAATTTGCCTTAATAACTGAACCATATAAATTTTTGATACTACAATAATACTGAAAGCACTCACAAATTACAAGAGTACATCTTAACTGTCATGTTGCATCACATAAATTATAGTCATAATGACATGCTTAGGCCATATGATTGATGCTATAGAAAGGGAAATGGAAATAGAATATTGAGAGTGCTTATTTGTAAACTCAATAAAACATTTCTCTAAATAGCTGAAACTAGATAAAACCAAATAGCTGAAACTAGATAAAAACATCCTTTCTTGAGAGTGATTGCTAGCTGTGTTACAGTAGAATAATTGATATCTCAGAGCAGGCAAGCTTCTTTAAGAATTTTTGTCTTAGGAAATGTAGAGAACAATATAGGAAATCTTATATCAAGATGTACACTTCTACTGTAATTTATAAGCCTCATGTGACAGAAAACTGCCTTTCCTTTTTATTGTTGAAATATTGCTCTTAAATACTATTGCCAAAAATAAAATTGAGTATCAAAAGGTACTAACCATCCTGCATTTCCTAGTTTTCAAATATAGCTCCAAAACCTTACTTAAAATAATTCTTTTAATATCAAGTTGGCATGTTGTTCATATGCCTCCACAATGTTGATTGCCATATGTGTGCTATCTACTTGTTTTACATCCATCTCCAAATGCTCCTTTTGGATTAAAAAAGTGTTATAAATAGGATGCTCCTGAGTGTGCAGCCTTCAGCTTTGTCTTTTTCATCTAAACCTGGTGACACTAGGTTGTGCGATACTGGTCTCTGACTGTGTCTCTAAGGAGACATTATACATAACAAAAGGTTATCGGTAGTACTGGATTCTTGTTTATGTCAGAGTTGGACAAGAACAAATTACTTTAACATCACCATATTCTTTTAGTCTTCTAAAAATGTATGCTGCCAAAAATTTGGTATAGAAATATAGATAATATTTTTAAAAGCCAGATATTTCACCTGACTATATAGTACGCATTTGAACTGAAAAACACTGGTTTTGATACAAAATGTGTTTGGGAGTAATCTGGAGGAATTTGATTTCTAGAAATAAAATATCTAGTGGACAATTTGGGAGAACAGATTCAAAATGGCTAGTATTAAGGTTTTAGGAGGTATCATAAAACACTTTATCTTCTTTCCTGCCTACCTTCTCATAGCCTATTGAACTAAATATTGTAGCAATCATGAGGATTTGTCATCTGTTAGAGCTTCTACTTACTGAAAACTCATTCTATTCTATCAATTCTAATTACACATTGGATATTTGAAAACTCCATTTGGTTTTTGTTAGCAGTTTCTTAAATTATCAAAGATAATGTATCTCTACGTTTATTTTAAACTTGTGTCCATGCTAAAATATTTTATAAATTTGTCTGAAAGTGTTATGAGTTACATTCTGATAATGTTTGATCAGAGCACTGAAAGAAAAATATAAAATTAATTAAAAGTTAGATACCAAACTCGGCAGGATCATGTGAAACACTTGTTTCTTTAATGTCAGTGTGGAAGTGTTAGGTGTCCGCAATGTTTCGTCTGACGTTACGTACATACTCTACTCCTTTGAGACCTCTGCAAAAAGCAATTGTATAATTTTTATGCTGAGTAGAAGCCATTTATGATTAGCCAAAAGGAAACATGATGTGGAGCATATCTAAATAAACATATAAACCCTGCTATGGCACACACACATGAGGCCACTTGAGATTCCATGAGGAAACATTCATCTTTGGTCAGAGAAAGTCTCTGCCTTATTTTTTCTTTGCAGCTGCAAATGTTCCTTTCTCTGCGAAGGGCCGGCTTTAACCATGAAGGTGGAAATTTACCCTGCCTCTTTCAGATGGTTAGGGCACTGCCCTTGGTCAGCAGCCACAGGTTAGTTCAGCCTTTAGGTGGAGGCTCTCCTAGAATCCAGGTCTCTGGACATTGTTAAGTCTCAACACCCAGCAGCCATACAGAGAATAGGTAATACAACCCCTCTAACTGCACTGTGTTTTGAGCAGATACTAATGCTGACATTACTCATACTGCAAACAACATGATAGAAGCCCTAAACACCTGCTCAATTGAGAAGGTTCTTGCATCAAATGTTGCTTTAAAGGAGTCATTTGAACTAGTTGTACAGCATGATCCCATTTGGTGTAAATAAAGGTAATGTCATTTGGTCCTTCAGGAAGCCAGAGTATGTTGAAAATTAAAGGAAAATATGCTTGAATAAAAAGTTTTGTTATCTCTTGGAAAAATTCTAGCACATCATGTTTATCAGCTCCATAGACTTCAGCAGCCATACGGTGGATACATTGCTCTCTCTCTGACCTCTAGTTAAAACAAAGACCACAGCTGAAACTTTTGTGTAGAGTCTGTGCATACAGAACACGAAGGGGAGTTATTTGACTTGACACTGTCACTTCATTTATTTTGCCTGTTCTTTTATAATTAGCTGTGTAACCTGTTTGCTGACTTAAAGAAGTCAATGCGTCTTTGAGTCCAGAAGTTAAGACACTGTAATAAGCCTGTAGTCAATACATACAAACTTCAAAAATCTATCATCCCTTTAAAAGTGCTCTGCTGTGGAAAACTAAAGATTGGGATGGAGTGAGCAGTTTGGTTTGTGACATATTATCTATTGCAGACTGCCCAGAATACCTCATAGGATTAAATATTGAATTATAAAATAATAATAAGCTAGGTCCTTGTGGCTTTTGTGTTTATTTTCTCCCATTTGTTTTCATTTCTTAGGCAATTCTGATGCAATAGGCAGAATAATGCAAAGCAAATTGTAGTCTACAGCTCCCAGAGGGGAGGGAGAGAGTTGAAACCCAAAACATAAAGAAGTGTAAATAATACAATAATAAGCTGGAACAGAAATGCCAGGATCAATTGTCCTAAATTATTAATGCATCTAAACCTAGGAAGCTTCATCTAGTATTGTCATGGTTTCAGATCTCAAGACTTTCTTGTTCATAAGACATGTTAGAGTAATACAGATCTCTCCCTCTTCCTTTTACTGCCTGCCTTTAAAAGGAGAACAGTCTAACTTACACCTTTTGGCAAAAATGGATGAAATGCAAATTAAATTGTTGTTGGAAGCTTCTTTTTTTCTACCACCCGTTTGTTTTGAAATTCATGGGCCTCAAGAAAAGCAGTGAGTGACCTAGTCTGCGTCATTCCAACACTTAGCTGTGTCTTAAATTTAGGCAGCATACTGATTTTCCGAGCATGTGTCTGTATTGATTTTTTTGTCAGGGAAGCAAAGCAGTGAAACTTAGGTGGGCTGATGTGATCTCACTTTGCATGCCTTTATAAAATACTTCTTTCTTTCAGCTGGTTTTGTGGACAGTTTAGGACCTCAGGTAGAAGATTTTGTTCCACAGTGGAACCCATTTGGTTGTCCAGGTCTAAGCAGGCCACCATTTAGTAATGTAATGGCAGTACTTTAAGTGTCTGCTAACTCTGTGAGGGAATTTTCCACCGTGATGGAAAATCCAGTACTTCATGGTGAATTTGCTTTTTTTATGCACTGCACAGGAATTAGTTTTAGCCCCAGATTTGAATGTGTAACAAAGAACATCTCCAAGCTTGCAAAAATAAATTGGGGATGGAGTAGGGAATGTGATCCTCAAATGGAAGGCATAATTTATCAAAAGCAATTTTGTACAGACATTTGTTGATTCTTAATTTTTTATAAGTTTGAGTGGGATGAAATAGTTGTTACATGCACATTATCCATATTTGTAAAAGAAACAGTAATAGGCATCAGCAGCACATAGTATGCAAGAAATCTCCGTTCAGTGCAATACCCCTGAGGTTATTCACGGTTGCTGCAGATCCTCAGACTTTTATAAGTAGTGTCAACAGCCAACACATGGCAGAAAATTAAAATGATTCATTTGAACCTATGAAAAATACCTTTTGTGAAGACAGCTACTTCAGTATCTTTTGGTTTTCACATCTGAATACATTCTTCTGATAAAAAGCTGATTTAGTTTATTGATATGTTTTATTTTTTAATGAGTAATCTTCAATATAAATAATATAAATAATGTAATTTTATTTTAAATCGCAATCTAAATTGCCTTGACTGAAATTAAGTCACCATGGTAATCAGACTCAGACAACAGTATGAAGATGTCTTCAACTTATACCAAATGTGCTGTTTATTTCATTAGCACTTATTTCACTGTGGCTTCTAAAAACTGAGATACGAGGCAAATTCAGATACTGAAAGGATGTAAAGATCCACCAAGACATGAGTTACATTTTGCACACTTTGTTCCTCACTAATGCTTTTAACAATGTTTGGATAGCTGGTTGGGAATGTTCAAGTACAGCCATTACTGTGATTGCAAGGAAAACTAAGGGTGCCCAGTAGACTGTTACGGCCTCTTTCTGTCTTGGAAATGACTTGAAACAGGGCTCAGAATTTGGCTAGCTGAGCCCACTGAGTGCAGTATTTCATGTATCCCATGATATGTTTAATTTCTTTGTGCTAAAATCGTCTTATACTACTGTAGAGAAAAGGGGAAATTTATTGTTAGTGAAATTATGTCATAAATCTCAAGTGTCCTTTACGTTACCTGCTTACCCAAGTCTGCCTTGAAGGCAAGGGTTTTAATCAATAGTGTCAGTTGAAAAATGGAGAAACAAGCAGGAAATAAAGTAGTTTCACAAAAGATGGAATGTGAATTCTAGATAGAGAATACTGAGGAGTACTAGGAAATAATGAAGAAGAAAGTACTTTGGGGAACATGCTTTCCAGATTGAAAAGTCTTACTCTTTTCTCTGATCCCAAATACTAAAATACTGAAGGATCCAACAAAGCAGAAGGAACAAAAAAACCAAACCAAAATAAAACAGAACCCCACAACAACAACAAACCCCACTTTGATTTGGACAGAATTAATATATCTCATGACTTGTGCTGAGGGCTAATCAACATGCAAAGCAGCATGGTGATAGTGATCCCTAAGGTAGAGATAGCTAAATGGAACAGTGTTTACTACGACTGAAAAGGAAAACTGAAGTTTATGAAAGGGAGGATACATGGGGGTTTTGTTCCCCTTGCATGAATTGCATGCTAAATACTCCTTCAGCAAATAAGCATTTGCTTTGAAAATTGCAACCTGTGATCACAGGTTACCTGGAAATAAAGCATTTAATGGACTTTTACTCAACTTATCCACTTATATTAATCAGACAGAATTTATCTTCCAGACATTTAGGTATCGTAGAATCATAGACTAGTTTGAATTGGAAGGGACCTTAAAGATCATCTAGTTCCACCCCCCCTGCCATGGGCAGGGACACCTTCCACTAGGTTAGGTAGCCGAATGACTCATCCAGCCTGGCCTGGGGCATCCACAGCTTCTCTGGGCAACCTGTTACAGTGCCTCACCACCCTCTCCGTGTTTTTTCCTTATATCTAATCTAAGTCTGCCTGCTTTCAGTTTAAACCCATTACCCCTTGTCCTGTCACTACAGGCCCTTGTAAAAAGTCCTCTCCCAGCTTCCTTGTAGGCCCCTTCAGTTACTGGAAGGCTGCAATAAGGTCTCCCCAGAGCCTTCTCTTCTCCAGGCTGAACAAGCCCAACTCTCTCAGCCTGTCCCCATAGCAGAGGTGCTCCAGCCCTCTGAGCATCTTTGTGATCCTTCTATGGACTTGCTCCAACTGGTCAATATCCTTCTGATGTTGAGGGCTCCACAGCTGGATGCAGCACTCCAGGTGGGGTCTCACAAGAGCAGAGTAGAGGGAGACAATCCCCTCCCTCGCCCTGCTGGCCACACTTCTGATACAGCCCAGGATGCGATTGGCTTTCTATCTAGTTGACACTGGGTTACACAGGAGAGTGATGAAGGAATCTGTGCCCATCAGCACAAGACAGACCATAAGAGCAGTATGCTCAGCAGGATCTGACAATGTCAAAATGTTCTTGACATGCAGCTTCTCTACAGAAGGAATGAATTCCATTATTT
This sequence comes from Eurypyga helias, assembly GCF_000690775.1. Taxonomy (NCBI): domain Eukaryota; kingdom Metazoa; phylum Chordata; class Aves; order Eurypygiformes; family Eurypygidae; genus Eurypyga; species Eurypyga helias. Next base: position 13,158 of record NW_010249492.1, read on the forward strand.
CCAATTTACATATAGGAATTAGCATCGCTTTTCTTCTCACCTGTCTTCAGAAACTAAGATTTGGTGCCTGAATTTGGTTGACTAACTTTACCTTGTGTCACTAAGAAGTTTTAAAACCAAACCAGTGAGGCACAGCTGCCCAAATCCAAGTGTTAGTCACCTGTGTACAGCTGCAATTAAGAGGAATATGTGTATGAATTTGTGTGACACATATTTCACTGTATGGGTATCATGTGAATTTTTAATCATTTCATAGGTCTAAGAGACCTGATCCCAATAACTGTTAATCACATTTTACATCCATTATCATTAACAGAAAGGTTGTGTATATCATTAGTGAAAGAAAACTCAAACTGACACTCAAAAGTGTATACAAAGGGCTGCTTTTTGTTTTATCATATGTTTGTTTATGAGGAGAAGTAACCAGTTCCACAACGATTTTAACAGAAATCAAATGAGTAATTTTCTGTCATGGTTTAGGCCCAGCCAGCAACTAAGCACAATTCAGCGGCTTGTTCACTCCTCCCCCTGGTGGGATGGGGAGGAGAAAATATCAGGAAAGGCTCGTGGGTTGAGACAAGGACAGGGAGGGATCACTCACCAGTTATGGTCACAGACAAAACAGACTTGACTTGGGGAAGAAAAACCAATTTACCTTATTACCAATCAAATTAGAGTAGGATAATGAGAAATAAAACAAGATCTTAACACCATCTTCCCCACACCCCCCTTCTTCCCAGGCTCAGCTTTGCTCCCCATTTCTCTACCTCCTCCCCACCAGCAGCCAAGGGGACAATGAATGGGGTTTGGGGTCAGTTCATCACACACTCTCTCTGCTGCTCCTTCTTCCTCAGGGGAGGACTCCTCACACTCTGCCCCTGCTCCAGCCTGGGGTCCTTCCCATGGGAGACAGTCCTCCATGAGCTGTTCAGGCAGGAGTCCTTCCCAAGGGTTGCAGTTCTTCACCAGTCTTCTGGCTTTTGCTGAAGAGAGCTTGCAGAGCTCCAAGGCTTTGTCTCCAATCCTTCCCACCGCTCCAATAGTCTTTTCACCTTCCTTCTATTTTCTCCCCATCTCATGTGAGAGGTAGGTAGGTGTTTGGCTACTGGCCAGGATCAACCTATCAGAGCACACCATCGAAAGTCGTGGAAGAGAGAGAAACTTAAAGCCTTTGACAGTATGGCAGTTACAATGGTAGTCTTCAGCATGGCTGCAGTATACTGACAAAGAGTTGAACAGTGAAATTGTAACCAGATCTCACAAGAAAGTATCACAATAGTGAGCAGAAGTTTGAATGATTGATTTATTTTTAAGTTGTCTTTTCATAGAGTCATTAAACATTTTAATATTGTGACTCATGCTTTGATCTAATATCTGAACAGAGTATGAAGCATCCTCTAAATCCTGTAGGTCCTGTGTCTCATGTACCCTATTTGCTCTGTCTCACTTACCCTATCATTACCTGATTGCTATAGATTTCAGAGGGAACCTGTACCACTTTGTTTAATCTCTAGAAGACAAAATTAGCTCCATTAGTGTACATTCTTATAAAGTTTACATATTGTAAAGTAATCTTTAGCAGGAGAGAATGATGGGGGCAAAGATTATGTTTTCCAGAGAGAGACTCAAGCTAACTACAACAAATTTCTTTAGAAAGCAAACCTCAGTGGAAATTTTGAATATACACTGTGTTTCTAGTAGTAAGGGTTACCCTAACTACACAATGAATTTGCCTTTTGTCTTCCTGGACAAAACCCAAGAGACAAAAGGGTTGAGACCAAGTATTTGGCATATGGAAGGGATAATCATGTGCTAGAACCCCAGTCTGAACTGTGATGAATTATTAAACAAGTGGTTTGTTGGGTGATTGAATATTACCTGCAAAGCACTGCTCGTCTCCTTGAGGCACATCCAGAGCTAACTGAATTGAGCCAATTAGACTGACTGTCTCTTCAATGAGTTGTGACCTATCAATGGTAATAGCTTATTATGATGATAAATGAACCTATCTCTCAAACTGAAGCCTGAGTACACACTTCAGCAGTTTCCCTGAATCATAGGGCCATTACCTATCAACTTCAGATTGACAGGAGTGACAGCAATGAGAGCAGATACCATGCATGAGCAGATGCAGATTATTGTTTTACCCAAATGAATAAATTTGCACATATTTTTGTTGAGGTTATTTCATGGTTTTAGCTTTTATTTTTTTTAATGGACCTGACTGAACATTCCGTATTTTGCTAGAAGTACCTAAAATTTTTCACGTTATGTGCAGTACCACCTAGGATGGCTGGATGAATTTCTGATTGGTATCTACATGCCTTTTCAGTCTCAGAGGCACTATGTATTGTGATGCAGGAGAATCTTTTTTCTAATTGAAGAGTTTGTTTTATATTTTTGGCCCTCTCAGCCCTGTCAATTTATTTTCCAGAGGTAATTTCCTCAGAAAAATAAGCATAACTGTAACATTAACAATATTTTTCATTACTTTATTATCTTTTTAAACCTTTAAGTATCGAATATCGTAAAAAACTTAGAACTCTTCTGGACCAGTTCCTTTTGTCAGTTGAGCTCTGTTTTTGAGACAGGAAAATTTTCCACAGTGAAGGCAGTGGAATGTCATTCCTCACCCCCACCCCACCACCCTCCCCCAAGTTCAGGATTTCAGTTTATTTTACTAATTAAAAATAACAGTGCCAGAGAGACATACTTTCAATTTACTGCCCTGAAAGAAGACTTTGGTTATGACTCAATATTTAAAATGAAATTGCATAAGAGAAATGGCTTTTTATATTCCTAAACTGTATCTCAGTTATCTATGATAGCTACAGTCTGCTCTGAAAGTGTGGCCAGGTGTCATGAATGAAAGGCCTGAAGTTATGCCACCAACCAGTCAGCACGGCAATCCTGTTTATACCCAGGCATACCCTCTGACAAAGTATGCTTCATGCCAGCAGGCGTCCTGCGGTGTGTCCTGGCCAGCCGTGCCTCACTGCAGAGCACGCTTCGCTGTGCAGTTAATAAGGCGATACTTAGGCAATTCCAAGTTTGCTTTGCTGTGAACTGGGCAGCATGTTTGCAGCAATGTTAATGGATATAAATGCAGTGAACAGTAATCCATAGTTTTCCATCAATATTGTATCTTTCATGGTCCAGAAAACCGTAGCACAATATGTCATTTACTTTGAAGTTTTTTTGAAGCTCAGATGATCAAAGTATGTTATAGATGATCTTTTTTTCTTACATATTTTAAATTAAGTGCAACAACCCAGAGCTATACATACATATAGTAATTTTAAATGTTTGTCAAGGTAAAAAAACAGATGGAAGAGTAAAAAAAAAAAAAAAAGTAAAATAATAAAAAAAAATTAATAGATCAGTATTGTGTTGTCATTAGCTATGGAAACAAGATTACTAACTTCTTAAACCTAGGCAGTCTAAACTAATAAAAATAGTGGACTGAAAGTGCGTTTTTTAACTTACAAAGTAGAATTGTACCAGCAGATGCCTTTAAGCTAATCAAATAAATAGATACGTTGTTTGGTCAGCTGTGTCTTATTACTTAAATGTGTGAGCTAATTCTGTTTAGTCTGCTGTGACGAAAAGTACTTTTGGGAAAGAACTGTCTAGTGTTTTGTTGCTGAGATGCATTTTATGTGATGTGTAGTCCAGTAAATTATTCTTCTCTTTCAAAGATGATAGACTAGTTCAGTTTATGAACATGCACAGAAATCCAGTTTTGTCACTGTCCTGTGTCTTTTGTTTTATGTCAAATATAGGATACATATACATACATGATTGAATACAGATAACTTTATACATGTGTCTCATGTTGAACAAAAATATGGATGTATGACACAAAGGATGCAACAGAATAAAACTAGCCACATGAGATTAAGAAAACTTGGAAACTTAGATATAGGAATTATCAGATCAACCTTTCTAAAATAAATCGTTTTATAGTTTTTATATTAAATCTAGCTAACAGTTCTCCAGTAACATACTGGTTTGGCTTTTTCCATCAAACATTTTTGAATTTTCTATTAGAAAAATTGCAGTGAATTAGTTTGTTTCAGATTTTGGATGGTGGCATTGCAAGATCAAACCTTCTGAGCCTGTCTGGCATTAATTGAGACTTTCTGAGCTACTGCAGAGTGCTTTTACAGATTTGTCAGTCCTGTTTCCTTCCTTTGTTACTGAAAAGGAGCTAGTAGTAGTAGAAAATTTTTAACATCTGGTAAAAAGTACAGCAGCTCAAAGTCTCTTGTTCCTACCATGAATATGATCAAGTAGATGACCTTATCAGTAGATCATCTGACTCATTACCAAGCCTTCGCAGAGATCCATGAAACAAAAAATCCCTCTGCCTGCAAATATTCAAGGAGATAAAAGGCTGGTGAAAGATTGGAGAGAGTCAGAAGAGCTTTCCAAATCTCAGACTATATTCTGACCGTCCCCATCTGTGAATTAAATAGAAGTGTATACACTGTTCAGTGGTGGTCTCATCAAACTGCGAAACCTGTTTTAAAATGTGTGACAAAACACAGTTGGTACAACCTAGAGTTGCAAATACAACATTTTTCTGAAAGTTACAGACAAAAGTAAAACAAAATAAGAAAAAAATTCCCAATTTTCAGTGCAAGTTTTTGCGGGGGGGGGGAAAAAAATCTGATGAAGTTCACATGGTTTATTTAAAGTAATAAAAGCAGCAGGTTTCCCCTTAAGTTATAGTTGTTTATGAATACTTTTACTGACACTAGTATACTTTCAGTCTCTTCTCTATATACTTGGCTCATAGCCCTTGAGACTATTACGCCAGGCAAATATGAAAAACTTAGCCTTAGCTACTTTTCCCGTAAATCATTATTTAGCTTGTCTACTTTCTCTCCAGTATTGTGGAGTGTTTCTGTATTCGCTTTTGAGAAGATAATTCTGGGCTATCAGCTACAGGTGCATTGTACAGAGTATTAACTTTGTTCTGATCACATATTGTGCATTCCAGAAGGTAAGTGTTTTTGCTTCTCTCTCTCAAGAATTTTATATGATAGTTCTTTCAAACTGTCCTTCAGTATTTTGGATGGCTAAATGCAGAAGATTCTTTTTTAGAAAATGGTTGTTCAATAGATGTATGAAACGTATTACCACAAGCAAATAGCATTTTTTCATTGATGCAGCTGAAGTAAATACTTACAGAAAATCTCTAAGAAAGTATATTTCTGTTTTCTTCCAAAGAGTACTAACGTTTTTCACACAGGAACACTTATTTAAATAGTGTTTTCCTGTAGGGTTTCCTGTGTGTATTTTGCATGTTTTCTTTTTATGTCTACTTAAAATGGACATTTTTATGTCCATTTCTGCATAAAAGATATGTAAAACATGTAGCTATGATCTGCTCTGTAACAGTGCAAAAGACTGTATTTTTCAAATACAGAAATTTTGGACAGTTTGAATATATCCAGGGCTTTTTGAGTCAAAGATGACAAATTATTTACTTAGTAACATCATTTATTTTTTCTTATGTTTAGAGACAGGACATTAGTCTAAACAGATTTTGATCTGACCTACAAAAGTCCTTCTGACATCTTTGTAGCACAAATTTAGTGTCATATTCAAATGCCAAAATCTTCTGAGAGCTGAAAAGCCATCTATCAGATTCAGTATTTAGGTACCTGAGGTTGTTCTGTGATGCTCAGAGGTGTAGAGGAGAACCACAACAGAAATAATGATAAAGTTACCGTAGTCAACCATGTCTTTGAATATGATGTTCCAGAGTTTCTTACTGTTGGAAGTGTGCTGTTTTCTAGTGTGGGAAGTCTCAATTTTCATAAATACAACAGCATGTATGCTACTGCTGGAATGTTTCATAAAGCACTGGAAGCAGTGGTTATTTACTGAAATGTGTTCACTTTGCCTGAAGAATATGGTGAATTTAAGCTTCTGTTACAAAGCAGGTTTTATTTTGCTCTATGCAGGTAGTGACTGCCACTTTAAAATAAATGGATGTTAATTAATGTTTGAAGACAGCAGATATTGTATTGGATAATGTGGACACAAATCCACATTATTAATTAAATGATCCATCATAATGGTTATATTACTGTCCATGATGAATTATGATGAAGTCTTATAGAAGAATAAATGGCATCCATTCTAAAACCTAATGGATATCATTATGGTCAGTGTAAAAATAATAAATAACAAATTAATGAGTAATAGGAGGGACACTAAAACTAAATTTTATTCATTAGCTGTGTTGGTAAAAATTTGTAATCAGTATCACAGATTTATGTACACATCTTAGTTGACTGTGCATGTGCTTTGGACAGTTTGGGACCATCAGGAACGTATGAACATTGCAGCAAAACTTTCTTCACCACTGCACTAGAAGTACATACATATGTTTTATGTAAAATATTGAAAGTTCAAAGAAAAGAGAATCATAGAATCATAGAATGGTTTGGGTTGGAAGGGACCTTAAAGACCATCTAGTTCCAACCCCACTGCCATGGGCAGGACCCCCAGAACAGGTTGCTCAAAGCCTCATCCAGCCTGGCCTTGAACACTTCCAGGGATGGGGCATCCACAGCTTCTCTGGGCACCCTGTTCCAGTGCCTCAACTCCCTCTCCGGGAAGAACTTCTTCCTGATATGTAATCTAAACCTCCCCACTTCCAATGTAAACCCGTTACCCCTTGTCCTGTCACTACAGGCCCTTGTAAAAAGTCCCCCCCAGTACCCTTGTAGCCCCTTCAGATACTGGAAAGCTGCAATGAGGTCTCCTCAGAGCCTCCTCTTCTCCAGGCTGAACAAGCCCAATTCTTGCAGCCTTTCATCATAGTCTTGAGTATTGCCCCAAAAGCCTTAAATATGTATACAAAGTATACAAAGTAAACCTTTTCTATTGTATACAAAGTAAACTTAAATACAAATCCCAGCAATATGACAGCAGTGTGCTTTATTATCCTGACTGTGTGAACTGAACAAAGAATGAATAGCTAGTGACTTGGACTGCCCTAATAAATACATCTGACTGGGACAGCGTTCAGCATCCCATTATAAGCAAAGATAAATCACCCCATAAGGTAGCTCCAACTATGAATACATGTAATGTTCAGTGAGCTCCTCAAACTTCCCAAGGTTCTTACTGCTGTTTATAGGCCTTATTTGTCATTGTAAGCTCTATGAGGGCTTCCAACAGATTCTATTAATTATTTTAGTAACTTGCTTATTTATGTATTGCATGTTAGTTTTTGTGTGAACTCTCCACAGGAACATTCAAATTACAACAAGCCACGGGGACAATTATGTTGTTAGCAACTGGTCTGAAAATAACACGTGATCTCGCTGACTTCTTGTTTTTAGGGAGGAGAAAAGGAAAAAGTGGTGTTCATGGGGGGATTGTATCTGGGAAGAGTGTGGATACATGCTTGCATGTGGCCTAGTTCTCTCATCTGGACGGCTAGGAAGAAAATGACGTATAATTTTGCTAGACAACTAGGGGCCATTTTAGGGGGATTTTTTTTGTTTTTTGAAGTAACTAAGGCAAAAATTCTCCCTCTTGAGCTCAATCTATATTGCATGTAGGAACACACATTAGCTATTCTTTTAGAGATCTTTGATTTGGATATGTATTACGTGTTCTGCTCAGTGGCTCTGTATCACGTATTCTGGAGAGGTCTGAGGAAGAACTTTGCAGTACTGAGAGAAATGGGAGCACAATGTGTAATAAAGCAGTGAACTGCAAACAAGATTCACACTGCAGATCTGAGAAGAGGAATTTGTCCTGAGAGGGAGATCATAGATTCAGGTCTAGAACTACTCTTGCCACATAGTTTTATTTGGCTCTTCAGGGAAAACAGAGAGAGATGTGGTAATATATTACCTTCTGAATATGTTGCTATTATTATGATCATAAGACAGTGAAAGAAAGGTTTATACTTCCAGTTCTTGACATAGAATCATAAACCTTTAGTGTATTTCGGAGAAAAAGACAAATATAACAGTATCAAAACTGTACAGGAAGGAAGTCCATCCAGCCCAGTACCCTGTTTAATCAGGATGGCCAACAGCAAATGCCAAGGGGAGAGTGTAAGAAGCAGACAAGGGTACAGTGGTTCTTCATCACATACTTTCCTAACCTCAGTCAACCTCTAGTCTGAATACCTCTGAACTGATGGATGTGCCTTTGTATTTAATGGTCTTCATCCATCCTAAGCACACGTTAAAACCTTTTTCACAGGAAGACCTAGCAATAAATGAGGGTCTTGTTTGGAGCAGGAGGTCTGGTTTTGTGGCAGCCCACTTTGTGTCCTGCCCTCTACCTTTGTTATTTGTCCCTGAAAGATGGATTGCATGGGAGAATCTGGAATATGAAAACGTATTCTCTCTAGCCTCTGTTGCACTATTAAATGTTCCTTTTTTTTTTTTTTTAAGTGAAAACAGTGGGTTTGCACCAGATCTTAATACTGCTTTACTTTTTCTGTTTACACTGGCAAATCAGATGAGTTAAAGGCAAAATTACCTACACTGTAAAGAAATGCAGTTATTTGCCGTGACGTCAAAGCACAAACTATTATATTTACTTCCCATGCATCTGTCTATGCTGTAAGTTGCTGTCTATTACATTTGACACTTATTAGAAAGAAGAAAAATATTTTGAGATTGTATCGTAGGAAAATCCTTTTAAAGGTCTGTTTCTCAGGGATGAGTTATTTCTCTCTTCAAATTATAATCCTCTGCTAATTACTTAAAACAGTTATGTTAGCAGTGATTAGAATCTATATGTCCCCAGTGTTAAGGCAATCTATGACTTTGCTTCTATAAAGACTTCAAGAATTTTTAAGCCTGTCTTTGATTCAGATTAGTATCAAAACAAATGAAGGAACAACATATTGTTATTACTCTTCTAATCTATGTGATTGTATCACACACTACATTTTTGTACTGGAGAATATAAAAAGCAGTGAGCCCTGGAAAGTGTTCTGAGCCAGTACTAAAATAGCTAAATAAGGTTGAAGAAGAGGAAGCAATAAATCAGATCAAGTAGAATCATAGGAGGATACAGAAAAGAAGAATTAGCTTAACTGCTTTTCATGGCATATTCTGTCTTTTCTTGAGTGGGCCCATGCAAGAGATGTAGTGGTCAAAAATAGCTTTCCCAGCTTTTCTTGTCTCACATATATTGCAAAAAATCAGGTCAATGCTGCATTCTCCAAAACTTGTTTTGGGGATGAAGAACTTGAGTTTTGTGGGTCAGTTAATTGCATAAAAATATATGTGATCATGCTCTCAGCCTTTTTATTTATCAGCCCCTCAGCTGTGGTAGTTCTCTCTGTGCTCCTTTAAAGATGGACTGGTTCATGACATTTTTGCACACTATCGAAATCAGTTGTGAGGCAGAGCAGATGTACTTCATTTCCTAATGTCCTGTCTTAGACCTTAAACATCTTTCTGGAGAACATAAGAATGAAAGTGTGTGTCCTTAAAGCTTTTGTTCTTAGCTGTATACTAGTTCAGTAGCACCATAGTTCAGTAGCTACTCTGCATTGGTGCTGTCTTCTCTATTCTTCTGGACACCAGAAATTGCATATGGACAGTTTTCAGTCAATGAACATAGTTCCAGTGAGGCAACTGTTGCAGTTTCTTGTCTCGGGGGAACCAGGCTAAAGCATACGGATGTCTAACCATTAATGTAATGTTGAAATGTTGTTAGTGATATCTTGTTTAACTGTTAAGTCGTTGATTAAGTATTATAGATATTAAAACACCATGAACTTGAAAACAAAACCCTCCATAGTAGAAACTACTGCTAGAGCACTATGACTAGATATACAGTCCTTCGGAAAATGTTCAAAAGGAATTGTGGAGTTCAAGGACTTTGCCTTATGACTTTGGGAAGCAAGTAAGCAAATAATTGCAAAAAATACATAATACAAGCACCGAAGTAAGTTAATCACTTCAGAATTCCTCCTCCTTCCCACAAGTGATCTGCATTAGGAGATTAGAGCGGTAAAAACAATCTGACCTGAGAGATTCTCATACTGTAGGGGCTGAGGATTACGTACAGCTCGAACAGTCAATTCACTTAATAACTTCTCATGTCTGAAGTTACATTATCCACTTTTCTATCTTTTATAGAATCCTGCTAAGCTAGATCAATATCCTGAGGAAATGTGGCTTTCTATTTTAGGATGACATTTTCTTACTTGGCAGGATATTATCTTCATACAACATGTGTACAATATGGTACTAATTTACGTCTCTGTGTTAGACTGGGAAAAGTTGCCTTGTGCAGTGTATTAGGACTTACAACTATTACCTCAGGCATTTTTAAATGTTCTTAAAATATCATACACTTCCTCATTTTACTGTTAAATGATACTCTGTTGAGCAGAGTCTAGAGCTGTAACTGCACTGAAATGAAGGCCTAATAATTAAATAATCATTTTCAACATTAACTTCTCACTCCAGTAGGCTGAAACTGGGGTGATGACAAGGTGCTTGAGCCAAAACTCGACACACAAACTTCTGTATTCAACCACAAGATGGCACTTGGATGGAATGAGTTTTAAATACACAGATAACAAAAAATGAAAACAAAAATTTGCAAAGTAGTTTTTGAGCTACACTGTCAGAAGCATTGTTCACATGGGTACTTTAAGGACACACCTGTATTAATATACTAAGAATTGCTGAAACATATTCTCTAGTTTTGAGGCCACTGGTATGGGCAGGCTGTTGAAACACTATGTTGTTGAATTAGTAGCAACTATTTAAAGAAGTAACAGGATAGTATAACTAATAAAATTCTTACGTTACTTTACACTACATAAATCTCTCATCCTCCAAAAAGAGAACTGTCCCATCCAAACTAGAATTTGAGAATGACTCCTAGCCCATCCTGCCTCCCAGACTATTCCCAGGAGACTAGGAGAGACTCCTAGAGTCTCCTTTTGTTATTATTTTATTTTCCTTCTGTGTTAATATTTTAAAGTTATCCAGAATTAAGCAGAACTACATACATCTAGTTGAGTGTAGAAAAACTTCAAATGACATTAATTGTTTGGCAAGATGAAAATCACTAGAGAAAACAGTTTTAAGCAGTTTAAACAGCCGTGATTTGCTGCCTCACCATGCAGTTTATCAAATGAACTTCCTAAATGGGAAAAGCAGAAACCTTGCCAAATAATTGGTTCTGTTCTGGTGTATTAAGTTTACAAGCCAGTTCTTGATGGCTCACTGTGTAACCAGAGGAGAGAGACAATTTCGCCCAAAGGGCAATTCATAGCACTAGCTCATGCTCTACATGAATTTTGGGATAGCCTCTCCTTCTCCAATGACAGTGCTGGCAGACTGTCATCTCTAAAACTAAATAAGGCATCTAGCATTAACTGGGGTTAGGATCCCTGCAGTCCCCACTTTCTTAACTTAAAAGTATTCTGTTTTGAAAAATATTCAAAAATGCTGGCAAAAGGTAGATAAAAGGGTCCAAACCCCTGCCCCATTCATAAGATATACCTTAGCTTTTTCTGTTGAAAATTCCGTTCCCTGTTTGCACTGGATACTTTACCTATAAAGTACGCTTAAATAGTGAAAGTGTTATTGTGCCACTGGTATTAGGTTTGTGATAGAAACCTGTACAGACAAGTCAGATATCCTGTGTAATCACACCCCGATCTCCCAATCTGGTGAGACATTTCACAAAAATAAAAATTTGTCATTTTTCTCAACTTGCACATGAAACTAAGATAGAATTCTGTGTGTAACACAGCTACCAGGAAACTACAGTCAATATAATTTACAATTAACAGTTTACATTACAGAAATGTTTATATGTACAGTATGGAAATGTTTATGTGTGGCAGACTGTAAGACATTAGCTTTCTAAACTATAATCTTTAAATCAAAACACAAAATGTGTATACACCACTAGAATCATCTCATGATTGCAGAGGTCATTTCTCCACCCAGTCATGGCTGAATATTGCTGCAGTGGCAAATATAATTAATGCTTGTATGGAAAAAGTCCTATTAATAAATATTTAGGTATTTTATCTGTCTCTATAAGATGCAGCAACTGGAAACAAGTCATCAGCACATGACCAGTAGGTTCTTTATAGATCCTCAGTGGTCCAAAGTGGTATTTATTAAATAATTGTCCTCGCTATACTGCTATCAGCAGGGTGGTATAAGTGTTCTGAACTAACTTTAAGTTACCTAGGTTAGGAATTAATAACTGAATTCCCAATCTCTGTAGTCTAGACTGCTTCCAGTTCTCAAGTTAACTCAAGCACCTCTGCAGGCAATAATCCATTACTTTTTGTACAGTTTTGCACCAGCTTGATGTCATGCATCAATAAAATAAATTCTGACTAAAGTAATTTTTATAACAGGCAAAAGCAGTCTAGAGATCCAGTGTATCTAAATAGGGAGATAACTCAAAGGAGAAAGTGAGTTGAGAAGTAGTTTTAGTTGCATGGAGACACCCTGAGTACAAACAAGGTCATCCTGTGCCTCGATAGATTTCCAGGAAAACATAGTTACTTAACTTCTGTGGGAATTAATTTAAATTAAATGTGCTGAAAGCTGCATAAATATTTCTGCCACCCAAGAGAGTGTGAATGTGACAGCAGTTCGTGTCCTGATGGATAGTCAGTGCTTTTATACCCTGCCTTGAACTTTAGCAGAAACTGCAACGTCTTGGGGGCCTGCCCTTACCGAGCAGAAATTCCTCTTTTCTGAGAAAACAGCAAATTGTACTGCACCCTGGAGACACCTGTGGTTTATTGTAAGTAGCCAACTTACAGTCGGTTTTAGACCCACTTAAATTATCTACTGCAAATATATCTGAGCACTTTGATGTGCTCACAGTCCCTTCTTCCCTGCAGCAGCTAGATTTTTAATCTGAAAAAGGATAGTCATAATTTGCACTGCAAATAATTAATGTGCGGTGGAATTAGGTGGCCTTAATTTTAAGGGTGAGAAGATACAACCAGGAAAGAAGACCAGGGATTCTAGCAATGTGAGAATGATTCTCAAGTGTACCTCAGTGAATAATCCGTCTTTCATTGAGCCATGAAATAAAAAAGTTGAGGCAAAGGATAGTGGGAATTTGCTTGGATCAACTCATGATAAAAACGTCTTTTTTTCCCCCTGAGCTGAAATTAAAAACTGAAGGATTTCTTTTTTTCTCCCAGGTAAAATGAGAAACTGAAGGATTTCGTTACAAGTCAAAGGTTTCATTTGACCTGGAGCAGATTTTTTTGGTTTGCAGACATTTATTATAATGAAGAGAATTAACAGCACAGCTGTGGAAGAGCAGTAAATTCTGTTTTGTTGGTTTAGCCTGTGAAATATTTTTCAGATTAAACTGTCAGGCAAACTTCCTCAGATTTTCTAAACAGTTCCAGGACAACCAAAATAGCATTTTAAAAGTGAAATTACTTTATTATCAAAATGTAACAAAACTCCTCAGATCAATGTAACTCTTATTCCAAGTAATTTCATGGTATCAGTGTTGCATTCTTTATGTACTCCTTCTCCTTCCTTCTTTTGAGGAATAGTGGAGCCAGTAGGGATTTTTTTCTTTTAAAAAATCCTTTAATCACTAAATGATATTGGCAACTTTTTCTCTTTTTTTTTTTTTTTTTTATTCCCACAAGAAAGTAGTTCTTTGCTATTGCAGAGAACACTCAAATGTTCAAGAGCAGTGTGGTCAGAATGGTGTATTAGGACACTTCTAGCCCTTACATACTAGCAGTTTGATTCCTTCCTTCCAGAACAAGCTAAGCCCAGTTAAATACATACCTCAATTAAAAGAATTGTTCACCTAAAGTTTTGGTTGGATTTAGGGGTTGGACTCCAGAAGTCCCTTCCAACCTCAACCATTTTATGCTTCTATTGTTCTGTGATTAGTTGCAGACCCACAAGCAGTTAAGTACCAGTGATTAGTTTAAAATTAAAATTATTAAAATAATTAGAAATAAAATTATAGAAATTAAAAGTTTTTAGAGCTTCCTGTGTCTCACAGAGACACAGTTGTCTATTTAGAAATCACTGTATTGTAAATCATTGCATCCTGCTGTTGTTTTTTAATCTCAGACATTCCTGTTACTCTCTGGTGAAGTGCAGTACCATGTCCTATTCCAGAGACTAAGAATCATACTAGAAATGCTAAATGCCAGTAAGTCTCATCAGGGTCTGGGTTCATAGTGGTTAAACGCCAGTAGAGAGATCTACAGGAACTAAAATATAATGAGAAACAGTCCATGTCACAACTTACACTTGGACTTTGGGGAAGCTAGTTTTTCTTTAAAGAGTTGAGTGGCTGACACATTAGAAGTTAAAAGTTCTTTTAGTTGCAATACCTTCAACTTACTGTTTATTTTAATACATTCAGTCAGTAGGTAAATAAACTGCGATTGATCTAACAGGTTAGATGTAAAGCAGTGTGTTAATGTGGGTAAACTGTTTTAATTACTTGAATTAGCTGTAAGGTGAAGTCTTTGCAGAGCCTGAGTCTGGTCATGCCGTGTTGAGCTTTACAGTAAAAGCAAAATCTTATACTGAAAACTGTTGAATAAGTAATATCACATAGATTTTACCATTTGCTATTCACCATATTGAGATATCAGTGCTCCAGAATACTTGCCTACTTGATTAAGTCTTCATTTCTAGTGAATATTTTGTGATGTATATTTTGGTCTTTTCTAATTATATATATTTTTGTGGTACGTCCTTGAAGTGCTTGGCAGCCTTAGACACCTAGCTTCAATTCAGATTATTGAAATTCAGCTCTCTGCATTGACTTCAGTGAGACCTTAGATTTCTTGCATTTTAAAAGGATTGTATTCCTTGCCTTCAGGTATTTGTCAGATACTTCTTACAAAAAGTCCAAGTGTTTTCCGCAGGCTGTAACTAAAAATATCATTGAAACATTTTCTTCTGTTTCTAGTAAGGATATCTGGATGTTTGCAAACTTTATATGGTAATATCAAATCAGCTGTTCCAGAATGAAAAGTAAATGATATGGTGAGTTAACCTTGGCTAAGGGCCAAACTCCTACCCAGCTGCTCTCTTGGTCCCCCTTCCCAGCAGAACAGGGGGAGAAATAGGATAAGAAGACTCGTGGGTTGAGATTAAGACAGAGGGATTGCTTACCAATTACTGTTGTGTGCAAGACAGGCTCCACTTGTGGAAAATTAATTTAATTTATTGCCAATTAAAATATATTTGGGTAGTGAGAGACAAAAATTAAAAAATACTTTTCCTTTGTCCTTTCCTAGGCTTAACTTCACTCCCACATTCCTCTACCTCTACCTGAGTGCTGCAGCGGAGGTAGTCCCTCTGCTACCAAAATCTCACCACTAACAACCAATACACTAAAATACACTGTATTACAGGAAATGTAGAGCAGTAAATCATTAAGTGCATAGTCAGACAGAAAACCCTATAATACTTTTTTGAATGCATGAGTTTTGAATTAAGCCTTGAGGACTTGACTTTAAAGATGCAGCTGGTGTATTATACGCCTTCAATGCATACCAGTAAAATGTTTCTTATGACCGTATTTTGTTGAATTATTCATTGAGAAGTGTAATAGGTTTTGTGTCTCAAGTGGTAATGGTTTTGTGTGTTGCTCTTGGTTCCATGAGTTCCCACCAAATACCTGGCAGGTGTCATTTGGATATGAAAGGTATTATGGGATATCATATATTATGGGATAGCAACCTGGTCTAGTGGCAGGTGTCCCTGCCCATGGCAGGGGGGTTGGAACTAGATGATCTTTAAGGTCCCTTCCAACCCAAACCATTCTATGATTCTATATCACTATTAGTCATCTGGTAACCTAATATTTTGGTAGTTTTCAGCACAATAATCCTAAAGTAATGGATATTACACTTAATGTCATTTATCTTGTAGCATATTTAAGGGGAAGCATAAACAGGAAATAGTTTGATCTTCAGTTGAAGCCCATTTCAAATTCTCTACAGAAGTAGAAAAGTGTGCATAACCGAGGCTTATGATGATTCAGGTTGCATTCCAAGTAAACTAAAAGTTTTATGAAGATCACTTACTGGTGGCTGGAATGCTGAAGGAATTAGTGAATCTGAATTTTTTGTTACAAACTAAATGCAGGTTTTAAAAATAACCTTTTATCATTTTACTATTTACAATTTTACCACTTAATTGAAGACAGAGTTAGACGAACCCTGCTCACATGAGAATATTTGCAAATAGAACACCTTTATATAGCAAATGACAGACCTTGTGTGCTGGTTTTAGTCAGGACAGAGTTAATTTCTTTCACAGTCGCTGTTATGAGGCTGCGTTTTTGTATATGCCCTAAGAACAGTACTGAGAAGGTGTTTGTTAGTTGCTGCTAGGGAGTGCTTTCACCAATTCAAGGTATTTCCCAGCTGCTGATACTGCAGCTGTGCTCCCAGCTTTCTCACTAAAAGCAGCAGGAGGGATGACACACAATTCAGACAGCTAACCCAAACTAACTGAAGGAGTATTTAATTCCAAAGCATGTCATGCTCAGTGTACAGTCCAGGGATGGGCCAAGGAGCTATAGCTTCTTTGTTAGCTTGCTTGTTCATTTAGCTCTCTTGTTCATGTGTTAGCTTGTGTGTTAGTTAGTGGGTTGGTGGATTGGTTCGTTTTCTCAGTCATGCTGTCACTCGTGGGGCTCTCTCAGACTCTGCTGCGACTGCTCTCTGGCTCTGACTCTCGCTACTTGGGACCTGGCTGTGTATCAGTCAGCAGGTGGTGAGCAACTGTACCATTCGTTTTATTTTCATTTCATGTTATTGGTAGTATTGTTGATATTATTAGTATCACTATAATATTCATTTATTTCAGTTATTAAACAGTCCTTACCTCAATCCACAAGCTTTCTAGGTTTTTCCTCTGATTCTTCTCCTCCACAGGAGGGGCCGGCCTGGGGGAGGTGAGTGAGCGGCTGTGTGGTACTTTACTGCTAGCCGAGGTTAAACCACGACACCCTGTTACAGATGTACAGATGGCTGTGCACCTGATGTTACACTTCACTATGGAAAAGTATTTTGAAAAGAGAAAACAAAACTAATCTAAGCTAAAATCTTGTAGAATCCTGTTGAGAATGCACTGGAATTCCACGCACATTGTTTGGGACTGTAAAATTTGCCAATCTTCCCAAATATGCATAAATATAAGTATTTTCCTTTTAATAATTTTATTAATGGTATACAAGGGGGTACACAGAGTTTTATGTGCGAAGTTTATTATAAGACCATGACAGCAACAAATAGGCAGGTGTGTGAGTACAGAGGCTGTCTGTTACGCAGGTCACCCAGGGGCTGCAGGTTTTCTAAATTTGTTTCCCAAGCAGAGCAGGGTTACATTTTAAAAACAAAACCTGATGACCTGCATGTGTGGATTTGTGCGGGTTTATTGTATTGCAGTTTGCTCCCTGTTGTTTCACATTCCATTCTTTCTTTTACCTAATGTAAGATGTTCCAATGTTTTGTTTTGAACTTCAGCTATCTGCTTCTCTTCTACATTCGGATACGAATTAATGAAAGATACTAACTGCAAAATTCTTAACAGACTTAAGCAGATACATCACAGTACAGATCTGTGAAAATTAGTGGAAAAAGGCATTTTTTCAAGTGTTAAATAATAGTAATTCTTGCTAGCTAGCCGTGCCAGTCATTCACTCCCCAGAGAATGTTAGCATTATCTTTAGCTCTTCAGAAGTGAGATAACAGCACCCTCGTTGGCACTTGGCGCTACAGGAAAAGACAGATCCCTGTTTGCAGAAATTTTCAGAAATCAATTAACTTCATGGAGCTACAGCCGTTTCTATCAGCAGGAGATCAGTACTGAAACATCTATGAGAAAGTAAGAGCAGCTGTAGTTAGTCAGAGGAAAGGTCGCTCTGTCTTTGGAAGTGGTCTCCAGCAGTGACCAGTACCGCATGTGTATGGAATCATATAAGCAAACAAGCACACATCAATGCTGTTTTGCACACCAACCCAGCACACAGCAATGTGCAAACATTTCCTGAGCTACAGAATAGCTCTGTTGCAGTCTGAGGTAAGAGAATAAAATGCTGCGTGGATTAGAAAATACACAGTAGTAGATAAAAAGTGGTTTACTTAAATTCTTAACCCATAATTGGTAATTAATGCAAGGGATGATGAAATAATAACAAATGGACCACTACATCTAGGGGAGGGTGGGAAGAGACAGATGAAGAAACAGAATTCGTACATTAGTAATGGAGGTCATGCCAGTGGAGGACTGAAATGCAGTGTTGGATCTAATCTCTGTCCATTCTGAACAACTATAGCTCTAAGAAATTTTACTGTCAACGGTGGTGAGAGGAATTTGTCCTACGACCGAGTGAAAATTGCAGAGGGTCAAAACAATGACTTGCAACCTGTAGATGGATGCTACAGGAAAAAAAACCACACCAAACAACACTCCCTGATTGTGTGACTAACTTAATACATGAGTATTATTTAAATATAGATTAGCATTTGTAAAAAAAATTATAGTGTGTTCTTAGTGTGTCGTGAAACTTGTTTAACTTTGTGTAGGTCATAGTTCTTATCTGACACTTATTTTAAACAGCACTAAGTTAAGCTCAAAAATTGAATAGTTTGTTTTCTCCTAATGCTGTTGTGAAGTAATCGCTCTGTTATCCACATTTTATCTTCCAGCTATAAAGTTAATTGTTGCTTCAGACGACACAATTTGCATTAAATCTAAGGCAGCATGAAACTCTGCTAAATATTAAAAAGTTTGAGATTGAAGCTGAAAATTTACATTGTTAGTCAGAAGTTGTTTTATTAGGACCTAGCAGCCTGGCTTATATTAGAACTGAGCAGAAAATATACATTGCCAACAGAAACAAGAAAGGAAGGAACACATTCAATTAAAGAAAATTTATGTAGGTATATAAATCACATTAATCACAGTCAGAAAACCTTGTATTTGTATGTCATATATGAACTGCATACAAAGATGGTGATTCTTTGTGAGTTTTATAGCTGTTTGTTACACCAAGAATGCAAAAGATATTGGAGGGAAGTTAAAAGTTGTTATCTTGGCTAAATATAAAACGAAGCTGAGGTTTTCCAATCTACTTGTTGAAATTCAGGATAACTTTTTGAAAAACTATTGAAACGGTCTGAACAGAAATTAATAAGAAAAAATCTGTGATTTTATTAGATTCAGGATTCATCTGCTGTTATTTAGCTTTAAAGATCCTGGAGCATATGATGAAACTGAGACTTTACTAGTTGAGGGTGAAGAATTACAGTTATTCTTCAAACAGTTGCTTATAACAGCAAAACTCAGAATGATTTCATCATTCTTCTTCTGTTCTCCGATGCACATAGATACTGTCATTCTCCATTCTGCAAATATATAAATGAGGAAATATGAATCATTTGGTGTCATGCTTTAACTCTGGCCAGCAATATCCCACGACTAGAAACTGCTAGAAACTGAACTTATGGTGAGAGAAATTGATAGCTAGCTTAAACTGATTTTTACGCTTTTTATAAATAATACTTAATTATTTGGGTATTATAGCTGTTACACTTCAAATATGTTTGGCCTGACATTAGAGTAGGGAGTACTTTCTTATTTAAAAAATTAACATACCAGAATTTTTACTGGCATCAAGTGGGATATTTTCTGAGAGATACTGAAGCACCTGATTTTAGGGTATCTTTTCCATGGAGGGTATCTCAAACATAGGTGTGCTCACCGTATGCATAAAAATGCATACATTTGTGTGCACACACATACATTCTTCCTCCCTTCTCTCAAGCTGAGATTGTTGGTATGTCAAACATTGTTTTAATGTTCTGCATCTACTCTTTTCTCTCTGCAAAATACACTGTTGCAGCTCCAACTTTATAAAGGATTTTTCGTCTTCATTAAAGGATAGTTATGTGTCTGGAACTCTATTCTTAACTGGAGATAGCCCAAAGAAGAGTAAGACTTAAAAGAAAAACAGGAAGAACTGGGTTTATTTAATCACAAACATACATAAATAAAATTAATAAGGGCTGAAGCAGATGTCTTAAAGTACCTGAAAGGCAGCAGCTGTGTGGAGGGAAAGAAAAAGTTTTTCTTCATGTCCATGTGGAATAGGATTAAAAAGAGTGAGTTAAAATAATGGCAACAAAGGTAAAAGTTATACATTAGGAAAACTTTTCTCCAATAAAAGTTAAAAATTCAAATACATGGGGGAAGTTATTGCAGCTTCATCATGGGTGTGTTTGAGAACATTCCCAGTGGTACCTATTAACGTATTCCATAGAAACTAATTTGTCTTTCAGCATCATACCTGTGGTTGTTTTCTGGTGCTGGCACACTTGATTGTACCAGATTTATAATCCCATACCCTTCTGAAAAAGGAGTTGTTGATCAAGATCTGCTGTACCAAATCAGCATCAATTTTAACATCAAGTTCATAGAAGAAGTGAACTGCAGAATCCTTACTACTTTCAAAATGGTATTATGAGAGAAAAGGAATACACCATGTATGTTGAGCTAAGAATTTATTGTTAGTACTTTAGCAGTCTAAAGGTATAAATAATTGTTGTGGTTTAACTCTGGCTAGCAAAATACCATGAAGCTGCTCTCACAAATCCCCCTCCCTTCCTGCAGTGGAGGGTAAGAATTGGAGGAAAAAGAAATAAGAAAGCTCATAAAATTGAGATAAGAACTATTTACTAATTAAATCTAAATTAATATATACAAATACTACTAATAATAAATAATTAAAACAATGGAAAATAAAACGTTTTACAATAAGATACAATTGTGATACAGTTGCTCACCACCCACTGACCAGTGCACAACAGGTGCTGGGAAGTGAGAGTCAGACCCACAGAGCCCAAGAGCTGCAGCCCGAGAACGACAGCCCAGCGCCGGAGCCCGAGAGCTATCGCAGCAGATTCCGAACGAACCCTCTCAGCGATAGCAGCCCGGGAAAACTAAACAAACCCACCAACTCCCTCACAAACCAGCCAGCACAGGAGTTAGCGAAGCAGCTAACACAGGAGTCAGGGTGAGGGTTAGCAAATGTACAGGAGTGAACAAGAGAGAGGGAGTAATGGCTCCCAGACCCCCTCCTCGCCTCTACCCCGCGCATGACGTACCATACAATGTTGGGGTCAGGTGCCTGAATTGTGCATCCCCTGCACTGCCTGTAGCGAGACCGCGAGAGCTGGGAATGCAGCTGCAGTATCAGAAGCGGAGAAAACACCTTGAAACTGGTACAGACATTCCTCAGTGCCAGCTAAGAACTTATCAGTGCTGCTCCCTGCATCCAGGAACAGCTTCCTAGCAGCCACGGTAAAGAGAGTTAACTCTTTCCTGACTGAACCCAGCACAATAATCTAAGTAATATAGGAAAGCATCATTAATGATACAGTTAAAACTGCTATATGAAAAAGCTTTCTGATAGGTACCCTTTTTCTCTGCTCTCATCCTTCCAATAAAGGGCCCTAAGAGGTCTTAAGGAAGAATTGGATTTAAGTCTTCCTTGAGAAGAAACAAGGAAATGATCCATCATTTCAGTTTTTAGGTGGACATCAGCCATGGATATATTTGGCTTCATGGATTCTGCTGTGCAAGGCACCTGGAATCCTTCCTTGCTCTGGAGTGAAACCTCTCTTGTTAATGAAGACTGTATTGGGTTTTGCGGTAAGGTTTTGGAGGCAGGGGGCTGCAGTGGTGGTCTCTGAGAAGAGATCAGGGGCTGCCCTGTGCCAGACACAATTGATTCCAGGCTGTTCTAAACCAGGCATTTTACTGAGCCCATTGGCACAGCTGGTGGCCCCTCTGTGATAGCATATTTAGGAAAGGGTAAAAAATGCTGTGCAGCAGCTGTGAGAGAGAGGGGTGAGAAAAATGTGAGATAAACAACCCTGCAGACACCAAGGTCAGAGACAGAAGGCCAGGAAGTGTTCCAAGTGCAAAAGCACATTTCCTTGCCACCTGTGGAAAAGTAGTGGTGAAGCAGGTTGTTCCCCTACAGCCCATGGAGAACCATTTTGGGGCAGATATCCACACTGCAGCCCCTGGAGGACGCCACACCAAAGCAGGTGGTTATGTCCTGAAGGAAGCTGCAGCTCTTGGAGAATCCATGTAGGAGGATTTTTGGCAGGACCTCCATCCCACAGGCAACACACGCAGAAGTCTGTATCCCTTGGGAGGGACCTACATTGGAGAAGTTCCTTGAGGACTATGTCCCATGAGAGGGGCCCCACTCCGGAGCAGTGGAACAGCATGAGGAGGAAGGAGAAGCAGAGACAAAGTGGTTATGGATCAACCACAATCCCTATTCCCCATCCTCCCCTGTGGTGCTTGTGAGGAGGAGGTAAAAGAGTCAGGAGTAAAATTGAGCCTGGGAAGAAGGGGAAGATGGGAGAAGGTGGCTTTAGTTTTGTTTTTGCTTCTCACTGTCCTCTCTTTGTAATTGAGGATAAATTAATCTTCCCCAAGTCTAGTCAGTTTTTCCATGGTGGTCATCGGTAAGGGGTCTCATGGTCCTTATCTTGACCCATGAGCTTTTTCATCTTATGCGTTTCCCCTGTCCTGCTGTGGAGGGGCAGTGAGAGAGTGGCTTGGTGGGTCCTTGACAGCCAGCCAATTTCAACCCACCACAACATCTCATAAACTTAGAGAACACCTTCAGTGTCAATATTTCAATCGGTAGCTGTAACAGCACCCAGCTTTTGAGATCAAACATCATATCCAGACTCATTTTGTTGGAATTACTTCATCCTTCCTTATTAACACCTCAGTTGATCATCTTTAGCTAAGCACTCCTAGCTCAACATCATTAAATAAGATATGGAAAAAATGTTCTTGCTTTTAGGTAGAGTCGAGAAAAGAACTGCAATCCATCACTTTAATTTTGGGGTTTGTTCAGTGGTCTGTTGAAACCTGCATATCTCCCTTCTTTAACTTGGTTGCTCCTTGAGGATCTCTGTGTAGATTGTTTTTCTTTTAAATATGCCAATGGCCTTTTCTGCATCCTAATAATTTTTCAGTCCAAACAGATCTGAATTTGAGTCAGGGAATCAGGGAACTATCCTTCTTTGTTTCATACTCAAAAGAGTGAAGTTTGAAATATATCTTTTCAAGAAGGAACTACCCAAAAAGAAAGCTGCCAATCATTGAAGGTGAGAAGTATCCACACCTATAACAACAGCAACCAGATATAACATACCCAGTGCCCATGTACTGCCAGGCAAGGAATTTCTTTATAAAAAGACTCCAGAAAATTGAAAAGTGACAGCATTCATAGAGAAAGCAAATTGAAGGAATCTCTTTTAGCTAGTAAGGTCAAGTATATCTTCTGGAAAGGTAAAAAAAAGATGCAGTATTGAGTTATATGACTGATGTGGAGAAGACAATTTTGCATAGAAATAATTTTTTCACATTATTTTTTTTCATTGCTGTGTGTGGATACTTACTCCATGGTCATCCTGTACATTCATTATGATCATATTGGATATCATTTTAGATAACTAGACTTCATATATTTATTCTTCTCTAAGCTTGTGAGGGTTGTATTACTTTTTAGGTGCCCCTGATATTTTCAGAAGATTAAAATAAGGTGTGTATAGGATAATACTATCACATAGATTTCATGCTCAATTTGTTGTGCAGTATGTTCTGTTGCCAAAGGCAGAGAAATTTCTGACCTTTTGTAAGGTGAATTTCTGAATAGAATAGGAGGCTTTCTTTGAAATATGTGACTCTCACTTAAATCCACCTGGCACTTTCTGTAAGGAAATTTGCAGAATATCCACATGTTTAAGTGTATGAAGTCAACAGGCCTGAGAACATTTAATCTCAGTAGAAGTTTTCCCTACCTGTGTGAATTCAAATTCATGTTATATTATTCACACTCTATATGTTAACATACCTCATGGAACTTCAATGTTTTTTGGTGATGAATCTTTCAAATGGGACCTGATATATGATTTTCATAGAGCTTATGCCAGTGTAAGATTGATGTTGATTCTTTCAGCACATTTAACCCTTGGGGTGTGTACTTGCCCTTTTTCCGGACAGTTATGAATTCATCCAAAGCAAATTTTCTCCACCTGCCTTTAAAGCAGAGGTAACTCATGAATTTAAAGGCCCTTTTTTTTCCAGTACGAGATAAATTAGAATTGGTAGAGAAGATAATTCCATCAAGTCTGTAAACAGAAGTTACTGCACCTATAGGAAGAAATGGTAAGAAGAAGTAGCAACCTGTATTGTCTTACTGTAAAATAATGTAATATTTTTATTCAGGATAATTTATGGAGAACAGATATTTCTTATGATTTTCTTTTAAGGAAATAATTATTTTAAAAAATAAAAATAATACATATGAATGCAGAAACCACAAAGTTCATGGAGCTAGTTTATCCTCACAATGACTAAAGGATTTTTTTTATTGTTAGTTCCCATTAAGGCAAATTTAAGCTGAAAGAGTACATTCTGTTATGGAGGTCTTACTATGCTGCTTCCCCTTTCTTACTCTTGGGCATCAATTCACTTGTCTTAGTCTGTCTTTTTGCTCTCCAATCTCATTAGCTTGATTGCTTACCCTCTCTCCAGGCTTCTAAGAAGAAATATGGGGTTTTTTTCACAGAAGATCATATCTAGGAAAGATAAAGACTTTGAACTTCAAGAAAACAAACAAACAAACAAACAAATTTTACCTGCAAAGGTTTTCAGAAAGGAAGTTTTCTTTAAGATTATTTTAAACAAACTTGATTTTTCTTACCTTTGTAAACAGCAGCACAGTTTTGTAGTTTTCAAAGATGAGTCCCTATCAAGTTGTGTTGTCGTTGTGTGCCCGTATGCATGTACGTATCGTGTCTGTGTGTGCATCTGTGCACACGCAGTGCTCATGCACGTGAGTGCATTGCCTCAGGTAAAGGACCGCCTGTGCATTACAGGGATGGCGGTAACAAGTGCAGAATTGTTTTCTTGGGTACAATATACAATGGAATGACAGGTTTCATCTACACTCTTTTTTTTTTTTTTTTAATTTGGTGTTGAAGAAAAATAATTAAGTGCTGTCTATACCATTAACGGAAAATATTTGTTTCTGGAGTAAAACAATTAAAATTCAGGCTTTGTGTAATACATACATATATTTAGTTATTATTAACTCGCATGCATTTCAAGTAACATCACGCATCGAGTCAGGGCGGGCCGCAGCGGT
>NW_010249493.1:0-1237 GCF_000690775.1 Eurypyga helias
TCAGCGCGGAGACACGTTTGCATCTGCCCCCACATCAAGCAGCTTCATGGGCCGTGGGGCCTTGCTGCCCGTGGTACATCAGCAGCTGTTGTTTGTCCGATTCGGTTATTTTGGTGGCTTTGGGGATGAGCTCGAGGTCTTTGCAGCAGCCAAGACGGTGAGACATGCAGGTACGGTGAGACCCGGGTACGCTGGGGTAGAGAACCCGTATATCCCCGCGAATCCTCCCTACGAGGCTGGGCAATGGTGCAGTTTCTTCAACTGCATCCAGAAACCACCACTGCTGTTTGTACGGCCTGCCCCAAATCACAGCCCGGCCTCTGAAAGCGTCTCTTCCCCTTGGCTCCCTGCACCTGTTCTCTGCGCTGGATGTGTTTTCGGGTGAGAAATGGGCAAGAGGCCGTGCTGGCAGTTCCTCTCTGCTGCACTTACACGTCTCGTTCGCGGCGTGAAGCCCCCAGGTTTTACTTTTGATCCCTGAATTTGGAAAAGCGCTCGTGTATTGGTGTTTGTTCTCGAGCATTGGTTGGGTTTAGTGATTCGTAAGTCAGAGGAGACCCAGAAGTAACAAGGGGGGAGAAATTTTGAGGGAGAGTCGTGAAATGTTTGACATCCCAGAGTGGGATGTTTTTTCTGGGGAGGCTGTCGCTGTTGAAACCGAATCCTGGCCCTGTCCCTCACTAAGAGTAACGTGTCCTCAACTTCTTTTAATCCACCTCTGCTGCTGGCCTAGTGGATGAGTCCACATTAGAAATTCAAAAGCACAACTCTAAGGGCTCCTTCTCCACCTGGCTCCGTGCTCCGGCTGTGCCGGAGCTGTTCCACGCAGCAGTTTTGCTTCAAAGGCGTGGGAGTGCACATTCCTTTCCTTTTCCATCTCTGCGGGCTTGTGCCCAGGAGTTTTGCTTTGGGATTTGGGGTTTGAACAGTGGAAAACTCAAAGCCAGGCTCCGTGCAGGGTGCTCACCGCCTCAGACAGCACGTTAAAAAGTGCCATACGTGTGATGAGCTTTCATTTCACAACACAGCTTCTTCCAAATAAAATGGGATGCTCCTTTGGAGAGTCGAATCTACCCAATAGACTCCAAAGAGGGAGAGGACAACCGCCACTGTACTCGCAAGAGCTCTGTGAAGGAGGTGATCTGCCCTTGGGAGAACCCTGTGGAAGAGGGGAGAGCTGGGTGACAAGAAGCTGACACGTGGACCCTCTCTTCCCAGGCGTGAGACCGCCAGGTTT
>NW_010249493.1:1252-10277 GCF_000690775.1 Eurypyga helias
GCAGAGGGGCCGTGCTTTTGAAGAAGCGCACTAGATCCATCCTTCAGCATCTGGGAAGCCCAGACCCACACAGTTACGAATAACAGGCCCTGGCTACCCACCTGGTTTGTAATTCAAGAATCTGAAGCATTTCTGGACTGGTTTTCCCTCCTATCTTTGGTCTGTTCAGATCTGTTCATTACGAACTTCTTGAGAAATGAACCTTGTTTCTTACCTTACAGCAGAAGGAGGATTTATGTGCGCACGTGTCTCCTGGGAAATGGGCTCTTATCTGAATTACTTGCTTGGCCATGAGGTGTCAGCACGCTGTACACGGCGCAGCTGGAGCGGGGCTTGCAGGCGTTGGTCAGAGCAGGACTCGGACCTCACTGCCAAGGTTGGGGCATGTTTGTGTCCCAGCTTGGGTCCATTGCTTAAAAACAATTTTTAAACTTTAAAGCGTGTTCATTAAGGGGCAGCTGATTGCTGGGGAAGATGAAGTAACCCCCTCACGAGAAGCTGCGTGCTGTATGGCATAGCATCATTCCTTAATCCAAGCCAAAAATGGTCTCAAAGAGCAGGCAGTGTAGAAGAGCAAAGGCTCCAGAGCACTTCTGCATCAACTCCAGCTTCCCTTCTGTGGCCTTTCAGTGCCGGGATGCATTTCCAAACCACGGCTTGAACTGCACCCCAGCAACACCTGGGAAGATCCAAAACAAATCTGTGTTTGGGCCTCTCCAAACTCAGGCTGATGCATTGCCACAGCCTTTAACTGTTGTTATTGGGCGTTAGGACGGTGCTTTCCTCACATGGTGTCACTGTTTGAAGATGTGTTTTTTGTTCAAGTGTGGAGGGGTTGTTTTGATGTTGCTATTTTATATTTCTCATTGTGAACAGAGCTTTGCTTGTGTGGCTGACATGGTTCATGGTTCTGACTTCTCCCGTGGGATTTACAGCCTCTCCTCATACATGCTCAGTATGTATGGGTGCCCAATACCCCCAGCTCCTGGACAACACTTCCAATCACAGGGCTGTTTGGGAAAGTCAAGAGGCTGTTTCTGTTTCCAAAGGCCCTTTCCCAGGGGAGCAGAAAGCTGCACTGCCCCAGAGCAAAGGTCGAGCAGGAGGGTGCTGCCCCACACTGCCCGGCAGGCTTCCGTCGCGTGAATGCGTTTGCTCGCGCTGGCTTTGCCTTGCTGGGGGATCTGGTTCTGCTCTGGCAGCCACTAGCGCTGGCTGCCTGTTACAAGAGACAGATGTGGTGTCTTTTGTGATTGTTTTTGGAAATATTTTTTCTCTGTGGCCCCTGACTGGACACTGGTAGTATATAATCCAGCAGACACAATGACGGGAGGTCATTGTGATGGGTAAGGGTTAGAGATACTGTATTTAATAACAAGTACCTATTGTAAGAGCTCTCCTACTATTAGTATTTCTCTCATTGGTTTGGAGTTCCTCTTGGGCACCTCTTTGCCTTCTGCTCCAGAGGCCAACAGCAGCCACGGATCAGTGGTGTGCGGGGTTGGGATGTGGGGCGTGCTCTGTGGAGACAGTAAATGCTGTCATGTGGAACCCGGTCATTGGTGGTTTCCTCCTCTTCAGCACTCCTGGCGTGCACGGAGCCAGGCTGGGCACTCGGCACCGGCTCCCCAGGCCGGCTTCCTCACCGCCTCGGCTCCTCGTGCCCTCCGCTTGCTGAGGAGGACGCACGGCTTGTCCTGTTTCACAGGCTGATGGTGGCACACTTCTCCACGACAAACTCACCACTGCGCTTCCTCATCATGTGCTCAGCAAGAGTAACGTAACTGGTGCTGTGCAATACCCAGCAACCACCAAAACCTCTCCGCAGCGGTGTGCAGGTTGCTAGCCCTGGGGAAGAGGGGACTCACCACAAAACCCGTGTCAGAGAGGCGAGTGTCTCCTGTGCTAACCCCAGGGAGGGGTGGCACTTCCTTCTCCACCAAGAGGCATGGAGGGATTGGTACAAGTATTCCCGGTTTGTTTTCAGTGACCTGGCCTGGAGGCAGTCAGCATATCACCTCCGGACATGGCTGGGTGGTTGCCGAGCGGGGACCAGGCTGTGGCTGTGCTGGCTGTCCCGGCGGTCCCAGGGTGCGCACGCAGGTGGTAGAAAGTTCACGCTCTCCTTAGGCCACGGACTGTGAAGATCTCCCTTTTTTGCCAAGGAATTAAAAAATGCCCTGGCCTCATGCTCATCTTCTAAACCAGAGGAAGGGCTTCAAGGTCCAAAACTGGCGGCTCTGTCAGGGTTTGGACACCCTGGTGCAGTGACAGCCAGACAGAGAGGTACATACGTGTCCCAGAGGCCAGCACTGGGGATTCCCAACATTCATCCCTCCAGGGCACTGCTTTTTTTCCCCAATATTTTTCAACTTGAGGGCTCCTACAATTTTTTCCCCTGAGGGGGGACTGGCCCCTGCATCGTGCCTCTCAAACCCATGCCTTGCCTTCCTTTCTTCCTCCCTTCCCGCGCAGACCCCCCAGGCTCCTATGACTGCAGGTTGAGAACTGCTGCTCCGGAGGCCCCGGATCCCTCCTGCCACCGCTCTGCACTCACACGGTGACATCTGAGGATCTGGCCCCCGCTGGAGACCTGCCGTGCTGGAGTCGGGAGCGCTTTCAGCTCTCACAGTTCAAATCCCCTCGCTGTGCAGGAGCCCATTTAACGCTGCCTGGAGTCACCTGGAGGAATTAGCTCACTGCAGCAACTTAGACATCCAAGGTATTCCGATAATGTGAGGGATGTGTAAGGTTAATGACTGGAAAAAGTGATGGCTCCCTGTGGGCAGTTTCTCAGAAAACTCCCTGCTGCTTGGCTGACAGAAGAAAGGAGACGCCAGCAGCAGCGAGGAAGCCCCGTGCCCTTGCTGCAGTAGCTCCGCAGCCGCGGGGGCTCGTGGCTGGCACGGGCCCAGGAGCTGCTTGGGCTCCTTGGTGCTAGAAGAGCTCCCTGCGCTACAGATCTGAGCTGACGTGCTGCAGGATGGGCTGCAGTGGTTGGACTTTGGATATGAATGAACTTGGGAGGAGGACGCTTCATGAGCTGTGTGCAACAAGGTGCTCCACTCCCGCTTGTGGAGGTCCCACACGCCAGGTCAGGGTGGGCTCCTCCAGCACCCTTGGCTCAGGCTGACCCACGGCTCCTGGGATTTGTTTGCACGCTCGCCCTGCAGCCATGGGCCAGCCCAGAAAGCAAGAGCAGCTTCTGGGGTTCCCCCAGCTGTCTCAGCCATCAACCTCAAGAGGACACTGTTGGGATAGGATGGGAGCGAGTCCCACGCTCAGGAACCTCGGCCTCTCGCTGGAGCCGTGGGCAGGAGGTGGATTCCGTGGCGTGGGCTGAGCCCTGCGCTGGCTGTGCAGCTGCTCTGCGCGGTGCTGTGGGGCCGGTACCCGCCACGCTGGGCTGGGGGGTGGAAGGAGAGGCCAGTGCAGGGGCACGGCCAGCTCGGAGAACTCGATTGAAATATCCGAATTTGAGATGTGTTTTCCAGGCAATGGGCATCTCTCAAATCTCCCCTCGGGTCTGACATGGCCCTCTCTCCCCTCCAGCTGGGACATACGGCCAAAGTGCCACAGCCACCGCGGGCCTGGGCGTTTTTCTCTGGAGTCTTGGACTGTGCGTTGCTCAAGTTTCGTTAATTTAAAAATGGAACGAAGAATGCTCAGCATCCAGCAGGATCAGGCCTCAGGAGCAGGAAGTACCAGCTGGCTCAGGAGAGGGCTTGCTCCCGTGAGATTCCCAGTGTGGTTTTGGCAGGCGGCATGGTTGGGATAGCTCCGCGAGCAGGCTCTTCCTGCCTGAAATGCCAGCCATGGCAGAACAGCTGACTCAGAGCATGACAGCTCTTCACAGCATCCCCTCCTGAAAGGAGCCGTCTGAAGCCTTCCTGACACCGCTGCCTTTACATTTTGTGAGGGTGGCTTGAAAGCCGAGACGTAAGCCGAGCCCACGTCATGATGCTCTTGGAAACGGGCTCTGTGGGTGGAATTCACCTCTGTGCAGGGGCTGCATCACGTTACATCCTACTCGATCCCAGAATAGGACATCGGTGGAACTGAAGTGCTTCACGGCACATTCACTCCAACATCTGAATATCTGGATTATGATACAAGTGTAATGAACAGTCATCATGACTTGGCTTTTTGGGGTGCAGGAGCCTCAGGGATGCAGGCAGGAACCCAGTCACCGGGGTGATTCCCTTTGCTGCAAGGGATATGTTTTATGCATTTCGCAATACGCCTGGCCCAGAAGCAGAGGTGAGCACCTCACAGCATCCCTTCTAGGGCAGAGGTTCCCAGGTCTGGGCTGCACCACACTAAAGAGGAAAAGATAAGCTCTTGCAAGGCAGTTTACTTTTTAAAATTCACGTTGCCATAGCAGCTTAGCACACTGTCTCAAGTCCTCCTTCTTGCAAAACTTTGATCACCATGAAAACAGAATTATGTTGTTCTCCAACATGTTCTACATATAAATATACCAAAGTTTCCACAGTTCATGCTTCAACATCTCTGCAAAGACCTCTTTTATTTCTCGCTCACAAAAATTTCTTTGGCCAAAGGACAATATTTTAAACCCTCAAGTGACGTTGGGCTCAGTCGTGGTGTGAAGCTGGCCCCTCAGCATCTCTGTGGTCCTGATGCTTGTGTTCCCAGCCGAGGTTCTGGTTCCAGTGGTTTCTATCACACTCTGGTACACCACAGCACTGAAGCCCAGCCACCAACTTCTGTCCTCAAAATTGTAGGAACACCCTTCTCCCTTGGCTCTGCTCTCTGGCCATCAGCCTCCTCTCTTCCCTGGAGTATTAAAAGAGAACAATTTCCCCTGAAATACCCATCCCTTTGTTGTTATCTGTCAGAAACACTGGGCTGCATTATCCCCACTCACCTCCAGTCCCATCCTGTTCCCAGGGAAGGAGTCAGTCACCGCTCTTAGGATGGGATGGATCAACTTTGGAAATGGTTTATTCCTTCCGCTGGCTCTAGAGGACTAAATCAAGACTGGGCACAACTTCTCTGTGGGTAGGATTTGGTGACAACTGATGTATGGGTGGGATTACCTGACACCAGTGACTTTAATGAGAGTTGGAGTATGACATGTCATGTGTAGGCAGCTGCTGCAGCTCCAGGGACAGTGGTCTGGCTCTTCCCAAGCTCTGCTGTAAGCCTTAGGAGACCTATATTTATTCTCCTTGTTAGCAAGATGGGGCTGCCTTGTCTTGTGCTGAGCTTTCCCTCTCTTGCACTGTGCTGGGAGCAATGGGAAGAACTTTAGTAAACACCAACCCTTTAAATCCTGCTTGGAGCAATCCTTTTGTTTCCATCAGGTGTCCCAGTTTTCCAGCTGCATTCATGCTAGCGATATTGGAAAAGACCAGCAAGAAAGAAATGAGGCTAGATGTTGACAAATTTGCTGTAACGCCCTACACAGTCATTTGGTTAAACAGCACGTTACCCCACGCTACCCTTTTGTGGTTGTTGTTCACATGAACCCATCTCCTCACCCCAGAGAAGACCCTTCCAGACCAGGACTGGGAAAGGTCAGTGGGATTTTTATTAATGTTCACAGCCAGACTTCTTCCAGTCAGCTTTTTGCTCCCCCCTCTCCCCCCCTCCCAATCAACTGAAGGGGAAAAACAAAAAAGAAGAAGAAAAAATTGGGGTAAAAGTTGAAGAACACTTTAATTTATAAGAAAAAGAACTAAATAATTGATGTAGTCATGGTGCCAAAGGTAATTTCTGCTGCTCCCTCTATCTCACAAAGACATTTAGCATTGATTGAGATCAAAGTATCAAAAACCCCTGCTGCTGAGCTGAAAGGCAAAACTTTCGGCTGCCTTTCTCCGCTCTAATAATATCGTCTTTATGTAGTTAATAAACTGCACACTTCAGTCAAACTATATCATTACAGAAGACTTAGGGAGCTAATAATTTAAAAGCAAAGAATTGCCTCTGTTCTTCGCTTTGAACTAAACAACATTCTGTTGAATGAGGGGGACATCAAAGCTTTGTTACTATTACCAATGTGGCTGGAGCATAGGGCCGCACAGAGTGTGTACTTCAGTCATCAAGAGAGAAAAAAGAAAGATTAAAGATATTGGCTTATCAACCCACAGGCACAACCAGGTGTTTTCTTTTCTGCTGTGCAAGCATCAGGTGGTTTGCTTATCAATGAGTTTTCTTGTTAAATAGATGTACATGACTTAGGTCGATCCCTCCAATCCTGTGGTCCTTTTATTTTCTGAGCAACCTTTGTAAAAGTTGGGATGAGGGGCTGTTTGTTTGCAGGAGGACGGTTAACTGGGCCTTTCCTCAAGGGCCAGCTCCCGTTCTGGCACTGCTGACTCTCTCCTGTTGTGCTGTGCTCTGTTGTGTCGGGAACAGTTTCCTTTCCCTCTCACACACCAACCAGAGGTTTGCAGAGATCTGCTCTGTGCCAGGAATGCGTGTCCATGGAGGGTCTCAAGTACGAGGATCCAAAACTCATTCGAGAGTGTGTGAGTCTCTCACGCTAGTGCTAGCGATGCTTCCTTGCCAGATGTTTTTTCACCTTGTATGACACCATGGGAAAGCAAGGCTTGCTTTCATAACTTCCAGTAAAACAGAGTTTTTCCTGGGACATTGGGCAGGGACAGGATCAGCGAAAATACTGGAGAGGGACTTTTTACAAGGACATGTACTGACAGGACAAGGGGTAACAGGTTTAAACTGAAAGAGGGAGATTGAGATTGGACATCAGGAAGAAATTCTTCCCGGAGAAGGTGGGGTGGCACTGGGACCGGTTGCCCAGAGCAGCTGTGGGTGCCCCATCCCTGGGAGTGTCCAAGGCCAGGCTGGATGAGGCTTGGAGCAACCTGGGCTATGGAAGGTGTCCCTGCCCATGGCAGGGGATGGGGTTGGGTGGGCTTTAAGGCCCCTTCTGACCCAAACCATTCTGGGATTCTATGAAAACAGCCCAAGGGGGCTTCAGGAGCTCTGCTTCCATCCCTTCCCTGCCATGGCAACGTCTGTTTGTGGTGTGTGTCTGGGTTTTACTCCAGGTTGGATATTCCACGATTTTGGCTGGAGATGTTTGCATATGGGGCTGCGTTGTGAGCCCTGCGGACTCAGCAGGAGAAACAAGGTGGATCATAAGGTCAGCACTGAGAGGATGGAGCCTCTAAACCCTCCTGCTCTGATCTCCTGGGCTGGATGGACCTCTGGATGTTCCAGGCAGGTCTGGGAGCTGGCCGTTTGGTGTGGGCTCTATTATGGGATACTTGCACTTCTTAAATGCTGCTTTTCATTTGCATCAGAAACTCTCCTTGGTTCTTGGCGGTCTGGATCTCATCCCCTATTAAAGGCTGGAATTTAAAAAAGCAGAAAATAATGGCTTATTTCAAAGTAACAATTCGATGGCTTTTTGAAATGCTGTCCTTATTCAAAACCACTCAAATTTATACATATTTCTAAGTCTTTACTATCCTCAGAGGCTGAACCAATTTGGATCTTGATTTCTGCAAGCGTTCGCCTTGATTTCTGTGTCAGAAAGTTGAGATGTGATGTGAACAGATTGGACGTTAACCATAGGTAACAAATGGTTTCCTGGGAATTATTGCTTAAGTTATTCTTTACAATACTTTGCAAAGCCTATTACTACAGGGAGAAAATTCATAGCAAAAACACTTTCAGGAAGGGATGATCTGCTTTTTATCCTGTCGGGCTGCAGGCTGGAGTGTGTGCCTGAGCACACGTGTAGACATGTGTGCACGTGTGTGCTTCTGTGGGCTTCGCTCTTTGTTCAGTGGAAGTGGCTTTACCATGCAGCGAGAGGGATATTCTAGCCCTGCTGGAGTGTTCTTTTTGCCTTCCATGTCAGTAAGAGTAAAATTTTCATCTCTGAAATGGAAGAGGGTCTTCTAGCAGGGCAGACACACATCTCATGACCGGGGGAATGTAAACTGCCCTGGAAACAGAGAGAAACTTGTCCATCACTACTCCTGCAGATCAGTGATGACCTGCAGATACCCCATGCTGGTGGTGCATCTTGGTTGAGGACAGTAATAATCAAATGAGGAGGTGAGAAAAGGTCTTCTGGCTCAGACAGCATGTGATTCGCACACAGACATAGTTTTAAGACATGTTTTCTGAAATGTTGGCCTCATCTGCCAGGGAGGTGTCGAGTTTGAGCTCATCAGAGTCACCATCCTGAGAGGGTGAAGTGTGTCACAATTAAGTGAACCTGATGGGTTGTCTCAGAGTCAACCATCAAGCCAAAGGAGAGCCTGTATGCTGCTTCCCTTGTTTGGATTTCCACTGATGGGATCTATTGTACACAATACCCAAGATCTGCACCCAGAAATCAGGACGCAGTGGGCAGTATTTAACACAACCTCTAGACCAACGTACCTATTGCCAGTTCTAGAGCGCAGTATCTGCCTGCCCATCTGTCTGTCTGTCTGTCTCTGTCTGCTACAGGCAGACTCATTCATGGAATGCCTGTTTCTGCAGCGTTTAGAAACGCTGCCATGTTCAAAGCAGAGCTGCGAGCCAGCGCGATGCTGAGAGGCTTTCTAGCTGGACGGAGATGCAGAGCTAAAGGCTCTTGAGCCAACCTTTGCAAGATCTGGTAACACAAAGATAATAAAGTGACTCTGATGGGAGTGCAAGGCAGAGTGAAGCTGTCTTTAGCCTTTACCAAAACCACTGTCAGTGCCTTTGCCTTTTCACAGCACAGCTCCTCGCAAAGCTAATTGGGTTAGTGCCTTGCAGGGGGTTTTCAGTGTCTGCAGGAGATGGGCTGCTGCAAACACCTTCCCCTTCAAGGCACACAGCGTTGCCTTTTTCACACCACTGCTCTCTCCCTGGCTTCTGTTCTCGAAAAGCAAAAGTCCCAGGCTGTTCTTCAGTATCAGCCATTACAGTGTTTCAGTTCTTTCCTCCCAGCCATTTTAAAATGTTCAACTTAAAAGGAAAATGTTTCATTTTAGGCCAAATTCCCCCCTCCTCTCCCTTTCCCCTCTCTTCTGCTTCATCCCCTCCCCCC
>NW_010249493.1:10308-40620 GCF_000690775.1 Eurypyga helias
CCCCCGCCTTTTCTCTGGAAGAAGAACAAAGTCATTCAAATCAGGAAGCTGAGGAACTCCATGTATACTTTCCACTGGGACCTCGATCCCTACTGGTTTGGCTTGATTTGATTGAAGTGTAATTTAATCCTTCATCATTTGTCATAATGTCATTTATATATAAAAACAACACTGCATCCAAACTTCAGATCAGCACCCAGGAGCTCTCTAGGAGGCATGACAAGAGAGCGGAGGAGCAGGCTTTGCTGCCTGCGAGGAGGGGGTGAAGCTGGCAGGCAGCGTGACTGCCTTCCTGCTCGCTGGGAAGGCACTCGGGTGACGCGTGTCACGGTTAAGTCAGGTTGCATTATGTTAGGGAAGATGGGGCTGGAGTCACAGCGGAAGGAAGGGGTGAGCGTGAGCACATCTATGCAAAATAGTACAGGTTGTGTAGGTGGAATCCCTGAGAGGAGGTGAGCAACCTGGGTTTCAGCACGGACTAGAAAAAGGAGCATGTTTGCAGGTTCACTGGTACGTGCAGCAAGGACAATGCCACTGCTGGCTCTGAGCAAGGTGGGGCTGGAGTCTGCATGCTCCCAGCCACGTCTTTATTGGTAGTAGAGGAAGGGAAAGAAAGGGAAATGCCTTTCATGGCAGGAAATATCTTCCTGTTTCTGCTCTGCCATCACGAGCAGGTTTCCCCCATCCCCTCTTAGTCAGTCACCTCTAGTGTCAGTGCTCCCATTCCGGTGTTGGGGTTGGGGCTGCGGTACTTTTCCGACAGCAGGTCCTTCTGCGAGGCGTCGGTGACGCAGCAGAAGTCACCAGAGAGTCACCTCAAGGCTGCAGGAAGCTGAATCTTCATCCTTTGCCTCAAGTGTCTCATGTTCAGCTCCGTGCATCTCTGTGCTCCTTCACCCGAGTGGGAGAGGACAGGGAGGGAGGGGAGGTCAGCATCCCTGCTCTGCACCCAGGGGGCTTGGAAGGGCCCATGGTTATGGACTTGGCTGCACTCAGGTGCTGAGAGGTCTCGTGAGCCAAACACTGTCTAGAGTCCCAAGCTCAGCCCAGGAACCCCTCATCTTTACTCCAGCTCCCAGCGTTCCCATCTGTGAAATGGGAGCTCGTCGATCGTGGCGAGCTCGTGAAGAGGCAGCCTCTGTGCCCACTGCCATCGCCCCGTGCCGGCGGTTGCCAGTGTGCCCCTGCATTACCACTCCTGCTCTCTGCGGCTCTCAGGGGGGAGCCTCAGTGGAATAAAAGCAAGAAGCTTTGGTGCAGTGGGGTACAGACCAAAAACCAGCCCAGCACAGGGGTAGCTGAGCGGTGTTGGAAAACTCTGCATTCCCCAGGGTTTGCTCCCCGCGCTGCAATCCAACACGCGGTCAGAGGCACCGACCTGCCGCGGCACCCGGGCACGGTTGCTTCTCATCCTCTTTCAAGCTTGCTGGCTCGCTGCTCCTCGCCTGAGAATTTTTGGCATGGTCTGGCCTTGCAGCTAAGCTTGTCCTGGGATGCACCGTGGCACGTCCCGTGGGGAGCCACCGCAGAACAGGAAGGTTACAGCTAATCTGCAAATGCTCTGTGAGGTGGTTTTACTCGAGGATTTTTTTGAGAAAGATGCCAAACATCTCTACTTTCCCCTTCCTACCCGTTCGCTGAACACCCTAAAAGGAAGCGTGAACAAGGGGAACAGATAAGCCTTATCCCTCAGAAAGGAAACATTCCTGCAGTCAGACGGTACTGCCCAGACACCGCCTGCCTTCCCTCATCCCGAGCCGTGCGGGTACCCCCGCAGCTCTCTGCAGGGGCTCAGGGCACAGACCTCCCCTCTCCCCACCGCCCTCCCCGAGAGACCAGGCTGCCCGGTCCCTGCGATCTGCTCTGGGGAGCTGGACGGACCTGCTGTAAGACACTGACCAGAAACATCTGCGGAAGGGATTGTGCGAGGGTCCCCGCTCAGCCTGCCTGGGCTCCCCGGCTCCGTGCTGCACTGCGGTCGGGGCTCTGCTCTGTCCTTTCTCTCTAACAGCAGAGTATCTATTCACAGCACTTGTCAAAAATTAAAGCAGCACCTTCTTTCAAACACTCTGTCTGCACTTGACTGCCAGAAAAGCGATTCTTCCTCCAAAAAAAAAATTTGCATTTAAAATTCCAAATATGCACTTTTGCTCAGACGAAAGAATGTGTGTTCCCGCTTTCAAGTCGGGTTCTCTGTGACCTCTAGGTTTTAATAATTTCAGCAAAGTGTCATTTGACAATTCAAATACAGTCGGTAAGCACAGGAAAGTAAATGTCCTTTAAGATAAGCGCATATTATATTGAGAGTTGATGATGAGAAGATTTCACCTACAGCTAGAAACTTCAGAGTAATATGTACGACACTTCTGCATATTAAAAAACTGCTTTGGTGAAATATTGGTATTTCCAGATTTCAGGTCTGCCAGCCCTAAAATATTTCCACTGTTTAATTCATAAGAAAGTGTGATGGCCTTGTATGTAGAGGTTTCACTGCTCAGCTTTTGCTTTCCAATTAAAAATAAATTAGTGTCCAAATCCTGCTTGCTGGGATCTGGGAGGCAAAGGGCCCCAGTCTGGATGGCCAAGATCTGCGCTGCCGACCCACTCGGGTGCCGCAGCCGGGAGACGCTGCAGCGGGGCCAGGGGTACCGCTCCTGGCCCAGGGATGCTCGGAGGCTGGGGCTACCCCGCTGCCTCTCAGCCCCAGCTGGACATGCTCGTTCAGCTTCGGGTTCCCCCTTCGTGCTCCGGTTTTTTCAGATCCTCTTGGCTTTATTGTGCTCTCCCGAAAGCCTCGCACAGAGAGGGCTGTTAGCACACGTACCACCCCTCCGCATGCAGCTCAAGCCACCGGTCCGCAAGCAGATCAGCTTGTCACAATAATTAATAGACCTCCCTGTGGTCCCTGGTAATCCATCCCAGGACTGCACAGCACTGGCTCTGTTTTACTTAGGTGTATGTAAGCCTTAGAACTGCCCCAAACAGAGCCTTTTTCATGAAACTGCTTCATTCAACACCTTATAAGGGCTGCGGGCGCAGGGAGGGGGCAAGTTTACACAGATGCTAGTGTCTCAGGACTTGCTAGCAGGTGTCTCCTAACTTTACACAGACCACCCTCACACTAAAGGGACTCTTTTGCTTTGAGCCTGTTTGAGTTACAGGACTTTGGTCTTTGAGTTCCTGTTCAGCGGGCGATTTATGACTTTCCTTATTGATAATGCTCCCGTAAGCAGAGGGATGGATTGTTAGCCAGCGGTGTGGGTTTCATGGCGTCTTCGAATAGCTGAAGTTCCCTGACCGTGCAATTCCTCAGGCTTTCTAGGGAAAGGAAAACAACAACACCACCCGTACGGGCTGTGGGATTTTTCATTTGTTTGTTTGTTTATTTAAAGCGAGGGGAGGGGGGTGGGAGCTAATGATAGGTTTAAGCAAACAGTTTCCTCTGAATTTGGCCATTTTCTCTCACTGAGGTCATATGACAGCTGAGATTACACGGTTAGAAATATTTTAAGGCATTCCTTCAGCCCAAAGAGGGGAGGAGGGAAAATGTTTAGGGTTTGCTGTCTGTAGTTCAGAGCTCTCCTACGGTGACGGTGGCGGGTGCTGCCTTTTGCTCAGGGGGTGAAGCGGGAGACAGTGGTGAGCTCCAGTTGCAGTTCCTGATGGAGAATTCAAGGTCCCCTCAGGCTTTGGGAAGTTTGGGTTGGGACAGGCAGTTGCAAAATTTGGGATCTTTTTTGCAGTTCTCTGAAACCTCTCCAATTCTCATTAGGAGTTAACGGGGAGTCGGTGTTATTGGGGTGACTGTTGTGTCCAGGAGCCCCTGGCAAAGAGCTGCCTCAAACCTGCGTTTTCCACAAGCAGCCTCTCCTTCGTCTCTGCCACGCTGTTCACTGCTGGTGCTACTGCTCCTTGTCACCCCTGCAGCACCCACTGTTGTTCCCTCACACTTGGAGAAAGAAATCAGCCTGGAAGTGCCCCAAATCCCTGCGCAGCACAGGATAGTAAACAGGTTCTGGACCCACTCCAGGATGGATCCATCACCATTGCAGCTAAACGCTTTGGCCACACTCTGCCACATCTTCTCTCTCTGTCACACCTTTACTCTGCTAAAAATCCCACTAAAATTAGCAAGCTACCCTCTTACAGAGGTGAGAAATGGTCACATTTCCTGGGCTTTGTGCAGCTTTCTGGAGATTATGTGAAAATTTCTGGTTTGTTGCCGGCCAAGATTTCTTCCTACTTTTCTGTGCTAGCTCTCGGAACAGGAAAATACACCTGCGAAGCCAAGTGGAGAGTGTGTTATTGCAGGTTGCAAGCCAGTTACTCTCAGTTAAAGAACAAAAATGTGATTGGTAATCTCTGAAGCGAGCCCACCTCTTGCAAATATTTCTGCGTCGCATGGCTCATTTCTGCTGCATTCAGATTGCCGGTGCATTGCAGGATCACACTGCTGAAGGGTTTAACCCCCCCGTGCAAGGGTGGGTTTCACAACGCCAACGAAGAAGCCCTGTTGGCTTCCCAGTCTCTGCAGCTTTATCCCCACTTGAATTCAGCTGCTGAATTTCTAAAACTTGCCTGGACGCACCTGTACTCCCCAAAGGGAACTAAGTATTAAAATATGCACCTGTATCTCCCTGCAGGTGTGTTTGGAATCATTCCCTCTGCCACGGTTTTGATCCTGGTGAAGGTTTCTTGGCGATTAACAGCCGTTTCCACGGCGTGACCATTCAGTGGGCTACCTGAAACGACCTCTAAGCCTCAGACCTTGTAGACAAATGTCTCCAATCAAGCCCTGATGTTACAGCTGTGCCTCACTGGCTGCTTCAGAAGCGATGAGAGGTGATAAATTGTATTTCTAGTTCAAGTCCTTATCTGGCGCAACAAGTAATAGCCACAAGATTCATCTCCTCCTGCTTTATCAGCTCCCGCGAGAGAGGAAAGCGGGAAGGTGTCTTTCTCATCATGGGGCGGCTATTGGCCGAGTTTATTCTTGGCTGCTTGACAACTTTACGCTTCAGCCTTCATCCCTCAGACTGTTTAATATTTGGCTCCTGACAGAGCTGCAGAGGCTCCAGTTGAAGCCCAGACTGCGTGTCAGGTACTGGATGGTCTCTCGAAAGGCAGCTGGTAGCACTTGTGAATGGGCCCAGGAAGCTGTAAGGGTGTCTTCCCATGCCCCTACCCTCCCTGCCGTACACACACAGCTTCATAAAAGCTGTAAGGGGTTAGTTTGGATAGACCTGACAAAAAAATAAATGGCTTTGTTGTGCTTTTGGAAGCAAATAATGCTTTAATAGCAGAATTCTTTTCAAAGTTAGTAGTTAAGAGTAAGCAGCACTTTAGGCAATCCAGGCAGCTGCTGCAGGGACTTTCCCTCGTAATTAGTTAATGAGCTTGATGTACTTTTCCCATCTAATTAAGATGCCCTATCTGTAGCCTTGTTAGGAAAGGTAAACTTTTGAGGTATATTACAGACAGGTTCCCTGTGTGATCCTTGGCTGTGCCCGCTGGCGCACGGTACACGAGAGCCCAGGGCTGGGAGGTAGGACAGCCTCCCCCCAGCTGCACGCTAATGGGGGATTTGCTGATTTCTGGGCACCTTCTGTGTGAGCAGAGGCACTGATGCTTATCCAGAGAGACACCCTGGATCCAGAGAGAAGCCACAGATCTCACCAAAGCCGGTGGTTTCACCAAACTCAAAAGCAAGAGCTGCTGTGAAAGACCACCGAGAGCTGGGGAGCTGTGAGCCTGACGTGGGTCCGAGCTGCGGGTTGTGAGTTTTCTCTGGCAGCAAATGAAAGCAGTGTCAGCTACGGTAGCTGGCCGCTGCCTGTGTGCTGGGGTGCCAGAATCCAGGAGGGAGTGTTGTGAGCATGAATCCAAAAGAAAAAGGGCTGGAGTGCTTGGCAAAGGGATTGCTAAGCCAGGAACCTGCCGGCTCTTGTGGCAGGTTTGCATGGGGACCCACGCCATCACGTCACCGGGGCGGCCGGGGGCAGGAGCGGGAGGCACACAGAGGCAGAAGCAGCTAAGGGTACCACGGCCACCCTCGTTTGCTCTGCCTGGTGCAGAAAACACTTTGGCTGACACAGGAGGGAGCAGCCAAGGACCTACACAACCTCCCATTGCTCTGAGAGTCCCACTCAGTTGTTACAAACCACTGTAAGGCAGAGGGGTCTTGGGCACACGTCTCCCCTGCTAATGGCAGGAGGGGAGCAGCTCCTGCTCTGTCTCAGCTGCTGGTGCACCAGATCCACATTAGGATGAAGGAGACTTGGCAGAACCGAGTAACTTACTGCCTTTCAAAACCAGAAAGTGAACTGGTGGCCTCACTGGGGTTTCTGTCAGCTTCTTTTCCCAGCTGACCCCATTTTTATATGTTCCCCCTTCATAGCTGGGCTCCAAAGCCTGGATAGATTTCCTCCTGGCCTGCCATCGTGCTGATGGGATTTAAATATGAAAAGCATCGCTCTCTGTGCAAGTTAAGCCTTTGGTTAAAAGTGCAGGATGTTAAGAGGTGTAGGATTTTTTTAGTCTCTTGTAAGGTCTTTTTCAGTGTCTCCTTATGAGACAGCGTTGAAAGTCTCTGTAATATAATGATCTCACACACTGTATAAGCAATATCTCTCCTCCCTTTATGTGGAGTTTTCCAAGCTAATTTCACAGTATACTCCATTAAATCGCCATCCTGTGCCGTGAACTCTGGAGGTTCTTGCTGCCACATGGCGCATGTGGCTGCTGCTTGTGTATCTGCCTTGAATTAATGCAGATGGGCTTCATCTCCTGCAGCCTTTTTGCAAAGATCAATGGGTTTAATCCTTGGCCTCCAGAACCAGGCCCTAGAGCCACACAAACCCCGTCCAGTGAGCTGTCTCTGCCCCTTACCCTCTGGTCCAACTTTTTCTTGGCAGCTTTGAGTACAGGTTTGACCTCCTTTACTCTGGGAAATGCAATCTCCTAGGAACTCAGATGAATGAACCAGGCAGTGTCCCTTGGCTGGCTCAGGACCCTCTCCCTGAACCACAGCCCTGCTCGAGTCGCTGAGGCGGGCATCGCCCCTGCTTAGCTGCACTTAGCCATTACCCCTTTGCCACTGCTCATCTCTACTGAGGTTTGGAGGACTGAGGTTGTGGAAAGCTCCCTTTTCCCGCTAGAAGCCTCAGAACAAAGCTAGAAAGAAAGAAAGAGGGAGCGATCATGAATTCAGGGCTGCCAGCAGCACTTTTACAACTGAGATGTCTTTTCCAAACCTTCACTTACATTTTCCCGAATCATCAGCCCAAGGCTTCATCCACAACCCAGTTCTGTCAGTGGGAGATAAATCCAACTCCCTGAAGGTGACCCCCAGCTGCCCCCCTCCTCGGCGCCAGGCACCCCACCATGCCCTCTGGGATGGCATTTCTTGGCGTGGGAGCCCTGGCTACAAGGCAAGGACAAAGAGGGAACAGTAGGTCAAGCTGCAGACTTTTACATTCACATGGCTTCCGCTTGCCCAGCCCCTAAGAAAAGGGGAATAAAGCAGGGATGAGAAGATGAAGAATGAACAAGCAGGGCAGAAAAGCCACGGGAGGAAAAGGTTGTGGCTATAAACCACACTTTAGCATGTGCTTCCCCTACAAACTGCAGCTACAATGCACTGAGGTGAGCAAGGAGGCAAATTCTCTTCTTTCTCCCCAAACCACACACCCCTCGCTGCCGGCAGCGACACTGTGGCCACCTTGGTCCCCGGGCGGCTGGCCAGAAGGGAAGCTGCCCGTCCTTCCGAGGTGCTTTGAT
Organism: Eurypyga helias; assembly: GCF_000690775.1. Classification (NCBI taxonomy): domain Eukaryota; kingdom Metazoa; phylum Chordata; class Aves; order Eurypygiformes; family Eurypygidae; genus Eurypyga; species Eurypyga helias. The sequence continues at coordinate 18,088 of NW_010249493.1, forward strand.
GCAGGCACAAAAGAGCAAGTCATTTGAGACGCTTCCTGACTGGTGGCCTGTATCAGCTTGTGAATCATCTGAACGCGTCGCCTTAATCCGCTTGTGTATCTTTGAAGCCTTTTCTGTCTCGCAAACAAATGATCAACTGCAACTTATTTTTAATCCATGAAAAGGTTCCAGATATTCCCCTGTAAAAACAAAATACCCAGCCTCGGTACCTCGGGGAGGAGTGAATTTTGTACACATTGATTCAGTCTCCACTGAGCACGGTCACATATTAGCATCAGTTTGTGAGTGACTTGCTAGGAAGAAATGTCAAAGGTTCAGCTTTTCCTGTGATCTAATCCTGGCTATTAAAATACTGGGATCTCAAGGAAAGTAGCTGCAAGACAGTGTCAAAATGGCCAGGACTACAGCGCTTGATCCGGGGGGGCTACAGCGTCAGGTCTGGTGTGTGGAGAGAAATCCTGGCCCAGCAGCACAGGGACGCGCTCAAAGCAGCGCTTCCACTGTTGTCTTTCATTTGCAGCTAGACATTCTTGGAGGGACACCACTCCGTGTCGCAAGACATTTGCATACATACCCTCCTGTTTAGTTTTATGTGAATTAATCGCTGCTTTCCATTCCTTCTTCCGCATTTTGCTCTCTCTGAACAAACCCCCTAAAATTACAAAATCCAGCTGAAACTTAATTGAAAACACCAAGTTCCATCTGGCCTCACATAAATTATGGTCAAAGTTGCCATTTTAAAAAACAGTTGTTGTTGTTGTTGTTTTTTAATGTCAAACTATAAATCAGCTCAAATTGAGTTCAAACCAGCTCAGAATTGGGACCAGGTTTGCTCAAGGAGTTTGCAGACTTGAGCAAGAAAGGTCTGGGCAAAGCTCAGCCGAACACTGAACTTGGACCAGCCAAGCAAGCATGGGGATTCACAGTGTGCGCTTCCTGGCGCTGTGCTTTCAACCGAGAGGCGCTGGGAGCTGATTGATGCCGGGTGGAGGGTGAGGAAGAGGGTGTAGGGATGCCCTTCCCTTTGCAGAGGCGAGGTGGGAGGGATGGGGGCTCAGGTGGGCACGATAGGCAGTGATGGGAGAGCAGGTGCCTCTTGTTCTGCCTTGATGGGGCTGGGAGCATGTGCCCCAGCCTTTCCCAGTTCTTAAAAGCAGCTGCAGTAGTATCCAGCTCTTTTCCCTGGGATGTGGGGGGCGGAGACCCACAACGTTATGGCCTTCTGCCTGGCTGCTCGGCTGTGGTGGTCGTTGGTCCTGCGCTGTCACTTCTCCAGTGAGTATCTGCTGAGAAGCCAACGGGTGCCGGGGACTGGTGGGCAGCTGGTATCGGGCTCAAGGTGTCTGTATGGCTGCGTAGATGAGGGGTGTGTGTGTGTGGAGATGTGCAAGGGCTTACGGCAGAGGACGAGTGGTTTGTGTCCAGGCTGGGGTCTGCTCGCAGCCCTGGGAGAGCCTAGCCCCTGCCCTGCACAGTGTCTGGGCTCTGTCCTGGTACCTCTGTGAGAGCAGGCAGGGGACTCTTCCCTCCTCTGAGTAACCTGCCCTTTCATTTAACCTTAAAAGGTGTTGGTCTGGGGGTGTTTTTAACCACATAGTCTAAAAATTCCTCATGTGGTGCTCATTTTTGATCATGTAAGCAAAGCAGGTTCTGTATTTCACACTCTCCCTTGCCTTTCCTGATGCTGAGGAGGTGTAAGAAACCTTTCCTCTGCAGCCCCCAGCCTGGTTTGTGGGCTGTGGTGCCAGCCTGGCACCAGCGTGCTGCTGTGCCACAAGCTGCAGGCGGCTGTGCTGCTAAGTGTGGTCTGAGTGGTGAGAATAAGGCCCCTAGACACCAAATGTGCCTCTGCAGCACTGTCCTGCCATTCAGCTGGAGAGCAGCTCTTGAGAGGCTCTAAATAATGCAGGAGAGATCCTGTGGGATGATTTTGTAAGAGGAATTGGAAGTGAGATTACTCTGTGACATTAGGCATGAGAACACCTCTTAACTCTTTGGTGAGCAGCGGAGTTAATAGTTGCATAAGACATGCATAAATTGTCTGAGCGTAAGATGCCACTGCCCTTGGGAGGTTGACTAGGTTGTATTTTTGGTATTTATTTAATGGCTGCACGTCTTTAAGACACAAATACTCAGCTGATCCTTCTTCCTTTTTGGCTGACTGTGTGCCTTCTGGAGTTGAGCATCCCCCTGTGATGTGTAAATGATGAGTGACTTCTGATGATCAAAGAGTACTGGCTTGATAGACATATTTCAGCTTCCTATTTGATACCCAGACAGCATTTCTTATCAGCGCTCGCATCCAGAAGTACCTTTTTCAGAGCACGCGTTTACTACATTAGTTCTCTTCAGGCAACCAGTTAAATGGGAGACGTTCCTTCTTCCGGCCCTGCTTCTGCCAGGCTTGTGACCAAGTACCTTTGCTTCTGTGAGGAACTGTAGGCCCCCCCGGGATGTGGTTCAGATGTGCAAATTTTAGTTCTGAGCAGGGGATTAGGATCAAGTTACTGTGAAAAGCGTTAGTCCTGTGTTTCTGTAGCATGAACAGAGTAAAATCCAATTCTCCTGCCATGTAGAAAACAGGGTGGGGTAAATGCCTGGCAAATCACGCGTCCCATCTCTGCGTGTGCACTCGGGGTGTGATGGTGTGGGGGGAGCAGCCGCCTGCCCTGGCAGGGGTCTTGTGCGGAGGGAGCCGTGCGGTGGTGGAGGCTGGCACCCGGCTGTCCTGTATGCCAGAGCTGGTGCCTGCCAGTCCTTCTGGGGGGCTGCCGGAGGGGTCTGCGGGAGAAAGTGCTTTGACTCAAAGCTTTGCTCTCAGTGCAAATCCCGGGTGTGAACTGGGGCAGTTTTGCTGTAGCTGGTTGGAAAACACATCACAAGGAGAAAGAAATTGTATGTTGGTTTTAATTTTGAAAAAGCCAGTTAGAGTTAATGTTCTCCTTAGTCTGTCAGAGGAAGACACCAGTCCCAAGTGTGTGGGGAAATGCTTCAGCCTCTTCACTTTCTGATACTTCCTTTTGTTGGAAAGAAAAGGTGAACCAGTGTTTGCCCCTGCCACAGCCTGGAGGAGGTTTCTGTGAAGAAAGTGCTCCCTGGGTACAAATCCATATTAAAAGTGGAGTTATAGGTGATTTGTATTTGGATCCAAAAGGCACTTTCTGCTGCGGGCGGATCAGTCTGTGAGAGCATCGTCCAGCTTCGTGTCACGTTTGCTCCTGTCCGTTAGAGTGAAAGTGGTGTGATGGGGAGCTGGCTCTGAGGTGTCCCAGGTGTGGGCATAGCCTCTTCTGTCATCGTGGCTGCCGGGAGTGTGAAGCACTCCTAAATGGGATGGGCAAAAACCAAGCCAGAGGCAAGTGGTGGTTAGAAACGGTGCCAGAGATCTGTGTTCTTCTCAAAAGGACAATATGGTGTGTGCTTGGGAAAACTCTCTTGGTTTATTTTGTCCCCTGGGAACCTAAGGCTTCCCCCCACTCAAAGTGGGGGACAGAGCAGTGAGGCTGGTGCTGGCCAAGGAGGACGCTGCTTGCTGCAGAAGTGTTGTGGCTATGTGTCCGGTTGCCATTATCCCACTCCTTAACCTTCCAAAGTGAGGAAAAATGCTTCAGAGCACTGAAAGCAGCAGTCTGTGGCCAGCGCTGGCTCCAAATGCTATAGGGATCGCAGAGACTTTGATCCCCCATCGCTCCACCCCCTTCTACTTTCTGATGTTTAAGATTTACCAAACACTGCATCTCTTCGCATAAAAATTCACCTTTGTGTTGCTACATGTAATCATTGAATAGTGATAATAACAATAAAACTCCTCGGAAATCTCCCTGTGGCAACAAGTAATTGACCCAAGAATTTTCACTACAAGGAATTTTTTTTAATAACCACCCGGCACTGGAGATGCTCGTTCATCGGGGGATACACCGCTATTGTTCTCATCAGTCCTGACGCTTTGCCTTCACCCTTTGAGTTTTCTCAAAGGATTGAGATTATTTGGTTTCTTTGAAGAACAAAGGATAAAGAATTTTTTTTAGATGACTGGCTATTTTGATCTGCAAGGTCTGTGCGCAGTGTGAGGGAACAAACATCACTAAATCATTAAGGGAAAAAGGAAGGGTATGCATAATGGGAAGGAGAAACACAAAAGCCATCGAGTCCGGTGGTTGGAGGAAGGCACTGGCAGCCAGTGTCTGGGTTTTTTCAGCCCCGTTGCTGATCCAACACGAGGTTTGCTGCCTTGCTTCTCTGGACCTTGGTTTCTCTCATCTATAATTTGGCAGGATAAGTCTTACAGCCAAAAGACTTTGTCAGGTTAAATTAGTTACAATTTTCAATTCCTTGGGCCTTTAGAGGAATAACAGATGTTAAGTAGGATGTCTTATTTAACCAGCCCCAGCTTCAAATGCAGCCAACACTTTGCTGCGAGATAGGAGATGTCACGGAGGTGTCTGTGAAAAAGCTCCCAGGCTGCCCGACCTCCCCGGCCACAGCCGCCGGACGTGGCACTGAGGATGCCGACCTCGGTGAGTGCTGGGATGAGGGGTGCCCGCCTGGTCTCTGCCGCCGCAGCAGCGCGTGCCCCTCGGCGTGTTTCTTCTCCTAAAATCATCTGTCCCGTTCGTGGTGGGGGTTATGCAGCATGGGGGTCCACGGATTAACCGTTCAGATAACGGTCAAAAGGCCTAATTTAGGAGCAGTCATCCTTGGGCTTGCTGATGGTTAATGTCACGTAGGAAGCCTTGAGGGGGGATGTAGGGCAGAGCCGTCAGACTGGAGCGAGGACTGGCCAAACCGAAGCGCTGCCTTTGCCTCCTGGGCTGTAAAGCTTTAGAACTTGCCTTGCTGTTTTCCAGTCAAACAGCTCTACAGAAAATATCCCTCTGTGAATCTGTATGTCATAGGATAACACACAAATGTACTTCCCATTCAAATGTGCCTTTTCCATTTGGGGAGATAAGGAAATATCACACATTCTGAGGAAATAGGATTAGCCTGTAATTAAGCAAAAATCCTTCTATTTAGCATAACAATTTTTTTTAAATTAAAGAGTGACTATAACCTGCTAATTATGGGCTACACCATATACATAGAGCAATGTCTAATTTGTATATGAGTGTCTATTTTTATGCTATTTGAAAAAAATTAAATGTTAATAGTCATTCACCCAGATGCATAAGTAAAAGGCATCTAGACTTCCAGCTAAACCAAGTGTCCTGCTGAGCGGAGTCTATTGCTGCTCCTGCCAGCTGGAACATGGCAGGTGATGCTGTAGCTGACTTAAAAATACAGTGTCTGAGCCCAGCTCTTGGTGATGGTGGTCACTTACAGTGCCAGCACACACCACGAGGCTGTCACGGACTGTCCTTGGGGTGAGCACAGTCTGTGCAGGGATGCTGTGGAGCTATAAAGTGTGGAGGACATGAACTTTGGAGGAGTCTTGGTCTGGATCCAAGCTCTGCAGAATGATCCTTGGCCAGGGCCTGGAGCTGTGCTGGGCATGTCCCAGTTTTGTGAAAAAAATGTAAAAACCTAGTTTTGTTTAGGCTTGTACAAGTGAGCTTGGACTATGTTGTGGTTGAACTTTGCCCTTTCTTGGTTGATCTTGGGAACTGGTTTGCTTGAAGCTGTGGCGGGCAAGTGAACGTGTTCTCCTCAAACTTTGATTCTCCCTATTACCCATGAGTTTTAGATTTACTCCGGAATTCTGCAAACACTTAAGCACATGTTTTGCTTCACACACTTAACAGGAGACCTCAGTTATGTGCAGTTGAACATGTGTACTGGCTTCCACAGGATCCAAGAGTTTGCCACAAATATTTCAGGTTCAACTTGCATTTCACATCCCTCAAATTGGAGCTGGTCTTGTTTCTGAAACAACCCGCTGCCCTAATTAGTCACTTTGATGCGCTAATCCCCTTGCTGACCTTTGGATGTGTTGACGTAAGCACATCCCTAATCTTCAGTGGGGACTTTTTCCGGTGACTTCACGTTCCATATGTCTCCTTGAGAGGAATGACTGCTCCTGACACATGAGGTGGTAGTAGCTGTGGTGGTCATGGGGTTAACCAGAACAACTTCCAGAAACACACGAAGGGAGCAAGCAGCGTGTTTGCCAAAGTGCCGCTGCTACGCGTGGGAAGGAGCCCAGCTTTAGCTGTCTGCCCTTGAAAAATGAAGGGTGCTGGTGTGCTGCACCTCAGTATATCGACTGCCAACATCGTGCGGCGTAGTAACGGGGTGGGGGGGGTAGTGGCTGGAGGGAGGCAATGCTACATGTCAAGTGATACCTGTTTGGGTGTTTTTCAGGAATATAGAGTATTTTCCAAATTTCAGCAATGCTGTTTAGCTCGCACCAGCCTGGCATCTGAGCAGGTTGGCTTCAAGCCGGCTCTGGATGCAGACTGCTGGGTATTACCCTGCATTTGAGGGGAGCAGGGCAGCCAGGAGGCTGGGGCTGCACTGTGACGGTGCTGGGTCAGGGCCAGGCTGTGCTGTGCCCCTGCCCAGGCTGCTGTCGGTGAGAATACGGTCCCTGTGTCTTGGCTTCCTGGGTGTAGAAAGGAAATACTAAAGTCTACCTTGCAGAAAAGAGAGGCTTCCTCAATTAATAAATGTGCTCTCAGGCTTGCCAGATGAAAGAAATGCAAAATACCTTGATAGCTTCTTTTATGATCATTAATAATGGTATAACTTACCTGAAAGGCACAGTGCGTGTCCCCTGCGAGTTTTGATCTCTTGTCACGCCTGGGTATGTGGGATGGGTAAGGCTCTGTCTCTTTGGAGAGTTGTTAGATGAGAAAACAGGCGGCAGATATTTCTCCACCCCCTGCTTCGCTCTATTCCCAACACTGCTTCACTTCCCAGGATCAATATCTGAACTGAGAAATTATATTATTAAGCTGCATATTGTAATCATACATCAAGTAGAGTCCACTTTCCCCCCCTTGGCACGCATTAGCATGCCCTGATGGAGTGGTGTTTCTTTTGAAAAGATTAAGAGCATCAGCCATGCAAAATGTGTGGGGTGTGGGAGTGGGATGGTCCTTCTGCAGAGCACGCCTGACTACTTCATGTGCATTGCGCCTTCTCGATTTGCATTACAGAAAAACAATCTTTTATTTATTTAAGTTGGAAATCCCTTTGCATCTGAACTTCAAGTGTGCAGCAAACACACTTTGATCATTTTAATGCAGAAGTCACTGATTTACAATAAATATTGTGTTTTCTTTTCATACTTCTTTTTGTTCTTTGAGGAGATTAGAGCAAAAGAAAGAAAATAATATTGACCTCATTAGAATTGCCTGGCACAAGAAATGTGCAGAATGAGGAAGAAGCTGGGCTTCAAATTGTCCAGAACTAAGAACAGAAATCACAGCATCGATCCATCGGCTGTTAATTCCTGGTGTGGGTTGTTGGGACTGGGAGAAGTGACTCTGCTCACGGTGTATTTGAATGTGATCTGGGGGAATCTAGTTGTTTGCTGTAAAGCATCAGGAGGAAATGGTGCATCCTGAGATGCATCATGACTTGGGGTGGGAGGTTGAGGTAGCAGAGGAAGAGCCCAGCCTGCCCTTTTGCAGAGGGAGGGTGTGTGTGTGCTCGGTGGCTCGCCTTTGGTGGGGGTACTGAATTTGTGGGTACCTGACAGTCCCATGACAGCCAAAATCCACAAAGACGGAAAATACTAAGATATCAAAAGACCTTGGTGAAAGCTTTTGATGTGGATCCTCCTAAGTGTTTCCAGGGAGCTGTGTGAGAAGCATCGTCCCGCTGCTGCGGGTGAGTGCATGGGCGAGAAAAGCTTCCACCCAGCCTGAGCATCGGGCTGGCCACGGCCCCTGCTTGGCCGCATGAAGGGAGCGCTGGGCTCATGGGATCCTGGCTATGAAGGCAGTTGGGATCGGCACCCAAATGCAGATTTTATAAATGCATCAGCTGCTCAAACCCCGTTTGCCAGAGCGGGGACACGTGGGGTGATAGCTGTGTCGTGGACCCCTGCGCTCCTGGGGTCAGCGCTGGGGTTGTTGCAGGAGAGCAGTGCAGCACTGTGGGCAAGATTTTATAAATGCATCAGCTGCTCAAACCCCGTTTGCCAGAGCGGGGACACGTGGGGTGATAGCTGTGTCGTGGACCCCTGCGCTGCTGGGGTTGTTGCAGGAGAGCAGTGCAGCACTGTGGGCATTGCTGCCTTCTCTCTCCTGCAATTATCCCGGGGTATTAATTGCATATATGTTTTGAACTTGCTCTGCCAAGCTGAGATGGGCAGCAGGATTAAGCCCAAAATGGGCAGTGAAGTGCTAGAGAAGCTGCAGCTTTTATGGAATCTTGGACACGGCACCATCTCCAGGTTAGAAATCGTGTCCAGTGAACAGATTTGGTGGTGTTTGTGTGAGAGCAGGGAATGGGTTTTGGGATCAGTTGAGTCAGCAGCTGATCTGCTGTGATCTCTTAAAGCTGGTTCCTGGGGACAGGCGGTTTGCTGGAGCATCGTGGCGGGTGGTGCTTGTGCACAAGGAGGCTGAACCCACCGACAGCGCAGCCTCCTTGCTGCTGCCCAAGGAAGCTTTAATGTGGATTTGCAGAACTCCTCTGTTTTGGGGATAGAAATAGCTACAAAGTGGATACTTAAAAAAAAAAAACAAACACCAAACAAAACCAACCCAACAAAACCCACCCACAAAACCTCCAATACCATTAAAAAAAAGCCACAAAAAACCAAAACAACAAGAAAACACTCCCCCAAAACCCCAAAGACTATTCAGCCCACCTCAAACAAACGCAGCTTTCTTCTGGAGTAATCCAGTGTAAAGGGAAGGGCTCAGCTCCCTTTATCCCCCCGCTGCACTGACACTGATCCGAGCTGACTTGGGTCTTCGTGGCCATCCTGATGCCAGGAGGAGCAGGTCCAGCTTACAGGTGTGAATTCCAGCTCAGCCTCCTTTTAAAAAAGGTGATTTTCATGCTGGGCAGGCTTGGACAAAACACAGTTAAACAAAAAGAGCAGTTCACTTTGCCTGGCATATGTTCCTGCCTTCCCTTCCTGTCCTCTGCTGCTCTTTAGTTCCGTAATCAGTGTGTGTTCCTTTTGTTTCATTCAGTGCTGTTTCTTCATTTCCTCCTTTTTCATCCTGAAGCACATCTATGAAACCGTATTCCTTGACCACATTTCTAAAGATAAGGCCGTAAGGGTAGTTGGGTTGCTTGAGCTTTACTTGGGGTTGTAACTGGGATGAGCAAGGGGAGTAGGTGTGCTGGTTGCATCAGGCAGGTTGGTCACTCTGGGCCATAAAGGGTTATTCTGTGCTTGGTCAGGGGCTCCCAACCGCTTAAGCTGTTGTGCCTAAGTCTGCAGTCCTGAGCATCAGGAACTGCTGGAGAAGGATGGGTTTACATTTTACAGGGAGGGCGGTGATTACCGAAATCTGAGAGGCATCTTTGGGTTTTCCCAAATCAGGCTTTCCTCTGGTGTAAGAATCAATCTTCCCTTTGCCCCATGATGGTTTATGGCTGTACAGGATTGCCACCAGAACAGTTTAGCCTAAAAGTGATCCACCCTCAATTACATGCCACTGTGTTACTTCAGACACAGAGCCCAGAGACCTCCCTTTATCCTGAGCATCTTGGACAAACAGAGCAGGGGGTTAGTGGCAGTGTAAACACATTTAAATGACCTTCTTTGGGAAACCCTGATCGCTCATTATGGTCAAATCCAGCTGGATGGAGCCAGAGTGACACTTTAAGGTTTTTTGTCTGCTGGGAAAATGCATGTTGGGGAGCTGTGAACACACACACAGTCACTGTGCCATCTCATGTGGGGAGGGTTTTTCCTGTTGAAGAAATTCTGGACTGGTTGGCAGTTCTGCTGCCCCAGCCTGGTGCTCACCAGGGCATTTTGATGTGCTTTGAGATGTGACTCTCCCTGTTGATGCCAGAGAGGAAGCTTTGCACAGAATCAGTTTCAGTGCTGCAGCTTGCAGGATGCTTTTTCTAGTGGAGTCAAACTTGGGGACAGATTAAACCACAAAGTTCATCAGTGACCCCATTCTGTACCCAAATATATCCCCTCCTCCAACCTCAGCGGGTGGATTAGACCAAGAAGGGCATCCTGGGGATATGGTCCCAGCCCTTTCCCACTGCTTTCTGTCTCGGTGGAGTGACTGACATAGTGATGGACCCATCCACAGAGTGGTCCTGCCCGGAGCACATCTAAACCCCCAGCAGCCCGGTGGCTGTGACCTGCAGGTGTCCCAGGACACGTGGATGGTGCAGGACACCTCTCTCCTCCCCAGCAAACCCAGGTCAGGGAGCTGGAGCACCAGAGATGGTGGGGAAAATCAATCCCAGCAGCGCTGGTAGGAGAGCAGTCACCTACGGATGCACTCCGTCACCTCCACCATGGAAGTGCCTCTGACGGCAGTCCCTGATGGTGGTGGGTGCTGCGTGGGGGCAGGTTTCCCTGCAGGTACTCCTCCTTTTCCACACCTTGCTTCAGCATCCCGGGAAGAAGCCAGCTTTTGTCAGCACTGAACAGGGCGGGTCCCAAAGGCCAGGTGAGGATTGGCATGAAGCAACGTGTGCCCCAGAGGTTGCGGAGTAAGTGGGAGCATCAGAGGGGCTTGGGTGGGACAGTATGGGGCACAACACACAACAGGGCTCTGTTAGTCACCCCATGTGGCTCCCCCTCTGCTCTCAGCATGGGAAACAAAGCCCCAGGTTCTCTCCTTTCTCCCCAGTGCTGGCTATTTCAAAAAAGAACACTACTTTTCACTTAAGTCTCATTTCCTGTCAGTTTAACAGGATTTGATTGTGCAATTCCCTTCATACACAATTTGCAGTGAGCAAATTTTGCTGGGAAAACTCTTTGGATCTTGGTAGTGTTGCAGCAGGTCTGAATTCCTCCTTTCCTGTAAGTGGGTTTAGCGGGGCTGTTTCCATGGACAGCACCAGCGTGGCCTGAGAAAACTGTCAGAGCCCAGACAGCATTTTCCAGTTATTATCCAGTGACTGACTGAGTTTAGGTTTCCCATTGACAATAATCAGTGGGTAAAAGGAAGTGATTAATAGCTTACAACTATATCTAGTTCCTTCTGAGTTGAGCTCGTTGCTTTACTTTGGGGCTTGGAAGATGAACTGTACAGTGTATTGCTTGAAAGTGCATCCTCTGTTTTGGAATATCTCCATATATTTTTTCCATGTTATCTGCATGGTTGTAATTAGAAAATGATGTGCCTGCTACATGACCTCCTCATAAAGAACATATTTAAAGTGAGACAATAACATTCAATTCCCTTTCTAAACCATCAAAAAAGAAAATGGTTTTCAAGGCATTTCTTCCTCCTTCCCAATTCCCTCCCTTCAGACTTTTGGGTGGTCTCATTTGACAAGTTTTACAATGGACAACTTTTTTTTTTCCATGTACAAACATGTAAGTGAAGGAGAAAATCTGGAACTGGAAAACAAATGCTTCCACCTTCCCCTAGAAAAACTCAGAGGCTGAATATCCACAGATCCTTCCACTGCTGCTGGCACAGGCAGGGCGGGAGGGAGACCCTGAGAAGGGGGATCTGCTCAGCCCCCCTGTTCTTGCTGCTTCCCTGCTGCCAAACCCGACAGTCCGTGCCGTAGGAGAGAGGAGTGCGAGCGTGCCCAGGCCCAAGGAGAGCTGGGGACGGTGACGGGGGCAGTGACGGGGGCAGTGTGCTGCTGCAGCCCTCCCCGGCTGGGGCCAGGGCACCTGCGCCAGAGGATGTAGGAGATCCCTGCCCGTCCGTGCTCCGGGGCAAGGGGAGCTGCACAGAGATGGTACCCGCGGGATGCGCACAGGGCGCGTGTGCTGGTAAAACTGCGCTGCCGGGGCCAGTTGGACCACCGTGTCTAAACCTTCCTCAGAGGGGCTAAGGAGCAGATTCGGAGATGATACTGAAATCAAACAGGAGGAGGTGGCAGAGCTGCTGTGAGGGGTCATTGGAGCAGTGCTGGAAATGTGAGAAAATGCCGATTTACCTATGTTAAGGATGCAGAAGATGTGGTGGGGTAAATAGATTGATAGCTCCTGGATTTCATTCATGAAAACCCTGTAGTCCACAAAATCACTGTTTCTTCAGGTGTTGCAGAGCACTCCCTGTGCAGCTGGTGGGGAGCTGGGTCTGGGCTGTGGGGAGGAGGGGCACATCACAGTTCTGCTGGCCACAGGACACGTGTACTGCACGGGATGGCGTGTTCCCCACCACTGAAATGCAACTTGCAGTCTAACCCTCTCTCAGTACAGAGACAAAGTTTGACTTTTTAGCACCCTCAGAGCCCGGGGGAAGGTGGCTCTGGAGGAGCCCGGGAGCTGCTGTGTGACACGGGTTGGCAGTTCCCAGCAGCTTTAGTCACCTCTCCAGGGTCAGAGCCCTGGGAACAAGGAGCATGCCACGAGCTCGCTGTGCTTGCTGCTCAGCAAAAAGACCATGAGCATGGTATTCTATTGCAGCCCTTTTAAATCACTTTGCCAAACTGTAGAGACTTTAGTATAAATGAGAATTTACTGTTGTGACAATGAGCATCAAAACTGGAACGTGTTTGCATCCTCCAACTCTCCTGCCTGTTCAGCTCAGCCATCTACTGTGATGCTGTCAGGCCACAGTCGTGTACCCCAGGCTGGCATACTCTGTGCATCTGGATGTGGTAGAGTGTCTAACTCCTCTTATTTTTTAATGATCTCTGTGTTAATCAGCTCGTGTGATTTTGCAGAAGAGGCCCCACACGCAGAAAGCAGACAGAGCAGGTCTTGCAAGACCAGCTTTGTGCCTTGGGAATTTTCCAGGTTGCGATGCCAGGAGGGCACAGGTGCAAGGCGAGGGAGCAGGGAGACCTCTGGGTTGATGACAGGTCAGTGGCTGGAACATGCTCCCACCAAATGTGTGTCCATGCACCTGGTACCTGTTTAGCGGGGTGGCTGCAAGCTAGTCTTTCAAACAGGTGAGCAGCAGCATTACCTGAAAGCTCATAAAATCATAATAAAAAAATCATGGAGCTATAAAATGTATTAAGCAACCTCTCACTCAGATTCTGGAGTGGAGGACCTGTGCTAAGCTACCCCCTGTGAGAGGCAGAGCCATCACTGGGTACCTCTCCTTCATGCTCAGAGAACTTGCATATGCATTTTGTTGATTAAAAAAGTCGTCTATTGTAAAACTCTGTTTGCTCCCTTTTGCTTTTCTCCTACAACTACTTCTGTCGTGGCCCTGTTTGCAGGAATGATTCAGTAATGGATGAACAAGGTCTGGAGGAGAATCACATCCAGCTACAGACTCTGAAAGCCTGGGACTGAGTCACTGGCTCAGTAGGAATGTGTCTCCGGACTGAAGTGCCCAGTCACACTTAGATGACATGAATTTCAAATATGATACACTGTCAAGCCTCTTCTGTAGTCATGCCACCGGTGCTGGATGCATAGGCTGGACAGTTGGCCTCAGAGATGCATAACAATGGGTGAATCCATTGTTTTTATGGCCAGATGTTGCTCCATATCCATCCCCGACATAGCCTGTGTTACGGGGTATCTGAGTTTTCCAGCTGTAGCTGGGGGCAGGGGAAGGCATGATGCAGGGTACGGCACCTGGATGCAAAGGGCGTTCTAGGGTGAAGGCACTGTGTGGGTGCACTGTCTCCCTCTCAGCCTACTTGAGACTGTAAATGAGTCACTTCATGCCATATAAAAATATAATCTGCCTAATAGCTATGGCAGGTCTAAAAATAGCTTTTCTCTCAGTCATTTTCAAGACTTTTTTCCTGCAAAAGGTGAGCTCTTAGGGCTTCTCCTGGATAAAAAGCACTGCATGGAGGTGCATTGGTGGAGAATGCATGTCATAACACCCCTATGTGCTTAGGATAGTGACATTCTTTCTGTGGAATCTAAACTATGGGGTGTTTTTATTTACATGGAGGATAGACTTTGAGTGACAGATCAAATGACCAGATTTTAGTGTGATTTAGGAAAATGACTTAATTTGGCTAGAGAAATCAAGGATCCCCATGGAGTTTGCAGGGTAAAACTTGCCTTAGATAAACAAAGGGATGTGTTGCTAGGATTGCCACGTTCAATGGATTTTGCTTTTGCAACCCACTGTTGCAGTTTTATTTTTTCTGCTTCTGTCTGGGAGATATTTAGTTGCCTCTCAGTTTTGTCTTCCTTCTGATTTTTTTAAAAACTTACTGTTTTCAACAATCCTAAGAGCAGTATTTGCATTTGTGGCCTGTTTCAGGGGACAGGAAAAAAAAATCAGATGATAAATAGCAAAAATATCAAGTGACTATTAGCAAAAGATGTGTGTTGAGGAAGACTGGCTGAACCAAAAGCATCTCTGCGGGCGGCTGGGCCAAGCATGTGCAGGTGGTAGGATGGAGACAAGCAGAGGGGCACGAAGCTGCAAGAAGTGTGTATGGGGTGGTTCTTGTGCCCCATTTTCTCTTTCACGGTTGTCCTTAGGCACAGTTAAGCTGCTATATCAGGATATCTTGGCATATCTCCCAATGCCATGATGTTCCTTAGTGACTCTTTATATTTGTTCTTCATCTGACATTGCACAACAGATCAGGATTCCATCATTTTGCCGTGTTTGGATTCTTTCATGAATTACATCCATGTGTCTGAGGCGCTGAGCCCTTTCACATAATTGGGCAATATTTGCATTAAGATGAACAGCTCTTTCCTAACTGAGTGTGGGTCCTCGTTCCTTTTAGTCCCAGGAATGCTGATGTGAAGTACAGGGCTTGGAAGCTGGGCACATGGCTGCAAGTCTGGGACACAGGGCTGCAGGATAACACTTGTTCTTTGTGGTTTTCCCTGGAAACAGCTGTTTTACCTCCTGGGCAGGACATTGGCTATGCCTGGAAGACATTTAGAAGTTGCAGGGAGTGCAGGATTCAGTGGCCTGCCTCTTAAGTGTGGTTTCTTGCCAAAGCGCATCACTTCTAAGAGCTCTGCACTTGCAGTCAATTCTCATGGAATGTTAAAGGCAGTGGATTTAACACCTCAGTCCAAGCCAGTTTGGACCTGGGTACATATGGAACAACTCCTGTTGTGGTGGCTGATGTGGTGACTGCCACCAGGCAATACATGTGAGCTAACAGCCCCTCTTGTGCGAGACAGAGGAGGAATGATGGCTAAAGCCTCATGGGGAAGGCTCTTTCTAACCTTTCTGAGGTGTATGTGTGTGATTCACTAGCTAGCTTTGTCCCACTGGAATTGTCACTGAATTCAGAACTCTGATTTCATGATTATTCTGAGAGGTGGTGCTTCAAGAGGTTAGAAATTAAGGCTGGCATCAGCTGGGACATAATTGTGTGTGTGCTGCCGTATGCACACAGATTTATGAGACTGGTCTACGATGTGTCAGAAGATGTCTGGGTTTGGTATGGCTTTCTTGGAGAACGGTGTTTTTATCCTCATTCAGTGGTTTCATACTTTCTTCTGCTGTATGTCTGATTTATCAGAGTGGCTTAACGTTTGCTGCTTCCTTCTCCTACTCCTCTCTCTCCTGCTGGTGTTTGTAAGCAAATCACTACTGTTTCATGGGAAGTGAAAGATAAAAAAGAGTGAGGTGATCGTATGCCCTGTGCAATGGAGATGAGGACTGAAATGGCTATTAATGATCACTCTCTGCATGCCCAGGCAGTGGCTCTGCCTTCCTAGTAATTCCAAGTACAGCAGTGTACACTAATAGCACAGTCTGCAGCCTCACTTTTTCTGGCATCAGCCTAAAACCAGGTGGTGTTGTCGGTGAGCTGTTGATATAACGGCAGGATCAGGCCCTTGGTTAGTTTATAACAGTAGCTATCAGTGTGGATTTCAAATTGTGATTTTGACTGCTGACCTTGGCAGCCTCGGTTTTCACAGAGGTTACTCGAAACTTACTGAAAATATTTGGTGTCTGACATCTGCATGACCAAAATCTGAGATGTTTAAAACCAACAGTTGTGTTTGACAATGATAGTCATTAAATAGGTGATTAGTTCATCTGTGGGCATGTTGAGGCATGAAGATGCCAGAATTTTGGATGCAGACAGGCTCTGTTGTGCAGGGTGGGCATGCCCAAGAGAACTACGGGTTTTGTCTGTCTCCAGCAGTCTCCTTGAAATAGCTTTTTTTAATATTAATAACAACTGGCTCCTGTTTCTTCTCTACCAGGGAGGCACTATCAGAGCTAACTAGCACTAATTGGAGAGGGGGAGGCAAGGGGAAAGGGCATAAAACCCAGAAAGAAGGGGGGGGAGCGTAGATCCCAGAGACCAAGTTTAATACCATCAGATGTGGATGGAAATAATACTCTGGCAGAGCACAGCAACGTGCCTTTTACTGTGGGAGCTGCAGAGTGGAGAGATAGGATAAGGCTGCTGAAGCCAGAGCGGCTGGTGCAACGAACCCGGGGACGTTTCACTGGATGGGCCGCCTTACAGAAGTTCCCTTCTGTGGGAAAAATCAACGACTGGAATGGGTCGGTCTTTTCTGCCGCAGCAAACCTATACTTAAGTGTGATTAAAATGCTTTCGGCAAAGGAAATACCCTGTAGTTTAAGCCAAACATGGGGACATCCTTTCTCCCTCTGATTGATGTTATGGTGGTTTATGTGGCGTACTATATTCTGAACCAGACCCAAGTCAATTAGGCACCATTTCAAAGTATTTTCTCATGCAGCCCAAGGTTTTGCTTGTGCCAATGAAACCCGAAACTTGGGGAAATGATAGCAGAAATGAATTCGGAGAACGAGCACAGCCAGGCCATCAGGTTAGCAGGCAGCAAGCGCTGCAGGATTCCCTGCTTTAAGGATCAAGCTGCCTTTTTCAAGTTGTGAGATTTAATGGGCTTTTTGCTGAGATCAAGTGCGGTATTGGTTTAATATCTGATACAAGCTCTATCAGGAAAGTATATCCTACCTTTGCGGAGGGACGAGGCGATCTAACTGTGAAATGATCAGATCCTTATAGTTCTTTCCCACCCCTGGACCAGGTGGGATTTCTGCCCCAGAGGCACCATCTGAAACCCCTTTCCACTCAGCCTTTGACTATTTGAAGCCTTCAGACAATCACAGTGTGGGAAAGGACAGTCCTTACAAATCTTTCGCCCTTTCAGTCCTGAAATATCATTCCTTGTGATGGAAGAGAGTAATAACATGTGAGAGCACCACCACAAGCCAGCCAGCAAAGGAAATAACAGGGTGACCTTATAAAATCAGTGCTGAAAAAAGCCACCCAATTATAGGGTTAAATGCCACTGAAGTAATGATTCTCCTGGTTTATCTCACCCATGATATGCTACGTTTTAAACCCAGCCACCAGGCACATGTGAAATGGTACTTAAACCCGCCGCGGAAGGTTCCCTCCTAGAGCAGACATATTTCCATGTATTCCAAACCAGTCTTGGAGTCTAGGCAGGCAAAGAGTGAGCTTAATACCTTCCTTTGTAGTAGGAGATCTTTGAAACTCTTATTTGATCGTTTCCCTAGATTAGGATGATTCTGTGCTGCTTTGGAGAAATGTGTTCCCCCAGCCCACCAACCTCCTCTCCCAAAGCGATAAGGCATCTGTAAACACTCTGAAACTCTGTACAGAACCTCCTCTGTACACCACTTTGAAGCAGAGCCGCATGAAGACCTCTGTACCGGCTGAAAATATCTTGCAAACTGATAAAGAAGTGCAGGTACAGCTAAAATCCACTGTGTAATAAGGATTAGCGAGCCTAAGGAGGCTTGTTTGGCTTGAAGATGGAGCTGAAATGTATGAGGCTGGATTTGACCAGAATTAAACTGAACTTGGGTTTCATCAGATGCTGCACGGCCCCCTCCTGTCCTGCCCCTCCTCACCCCACTCCACGTTTACAGTAAATACTCAGGGCTCATCCTGTTAAAAGGAGCGGTTTAACTTTCCCACCGGTCCAGGTCCTCGTTAAATACGCTGTGCTTCAGTACAATGCTCAACTTTCCCAACCAGCCCTCATCTCTCCGCGTCTGCCTACCTGTGTGCTGGGCTGTATTGATCTCAGATATGTGGGCAATTGCTCTGCCGAATACAGCCTGAAAGAACCCCGTTTGATCCCATGATGATACTATAGCATATATTCTGACTAATTGTATCCATGGAAATCAAGTGCACTTTAACTAATGAAAAAAAAAAAAGGTAGCGTGGTCAAAGCTTATTTGAAGAAATGACATGTTTTAAAACCTGACATGACTTAAAACAGAATCATATAAGTTCCTTTGCTAAAACACTTTCAGGATATATTAGGTATAACAATAGTTTTCTACATGAAAATGGCTTTGAAATCTTAAAAGAAAAGTATTTTAAAAGAAAAGAATTTTTGCGGTGCATTAAATTGGACGTGAATATGACAGATTTCAAAGACTGTCAAAATAACGAATTTACATCATAAATGCACAGGCTCCCTTTTTAAAGGCCTCTTCAACAACTCAGGAAGGCGTTTAATGGTGAGCAAGTTCAAAGTGTCATGGTCTCCCACTGGTATAAAAAGGAGGCAATACCCACTATACTCTCTGTGTTTCAGATAATGTATCTGTCTCTTTTCAAGTTAATAAACTGCACTCCTGTCAAATTGCAGATAAATGAAAGCGACCAAGACATTGTTTTCCCCACATATTGCTAAGAAAGATATCTCCCAATATTTCTAAACGACCAGTATGCTAAAAAGAACTTGAAATGAATCCACCCTGCAGTTATTTTACAGCATCAAAGACAATGAAATTTCCACAGAGGCACTTTCTGAAGTTTTAAATGCTTTATTTCTGATAGCTGCTCATTAAGAAGCTTCGAAAGCTTTTTATTGTTTCAAAGGCAGTCATCTAAATTTTTAATCATTCACTAGTGCTATATGGTCACGATGCTACTCTCTAGCTTTAAAAACCCTTTTTTATTTTCTAAACAGTAATGTCAACATAATGTTTCCCTGAATAATTGTGAGGTACGGCCTTACTCAAAGAGAACTGTGAGAAAGGAGAGAAAGAAAAAGAGGGTTTTTTTTTTTCCAGCTGCCTTTTGCAAGGGAGAGAAATGAGACGCTTCAGGAAATTAAAACCCAGGACCAACAGTTTACAGAGCCGGCCACTGACTTAAAATGCTGGTCTTCTGGGATGGTTTCAGCTCAGTTTTTTTATAGCATGGGAAGTTTGTGGTGGGTATTTTTTTAAGCTAACAATGATGCTCTGCGGGCTGTTTCTTGCTCTGTGACACATGAGTGTCATTAGGGATTAAAGAGGATTTAGGGAAATTTCCTGTCCCTGCCCCTTGGAGCTGCCTCCCACCCCACCCAGGGCCAGGTCCCGCTCGACTGGATGATGCAGGAGGCAGCATCCCGGTCCTCCTGGGCAGCCAGCGAGCAGCGTGCGCCAGCCATGGGCGTGCTGGGTCCTGGCGAAGGAGCGGCAAACGTGCAGGGGGCTGGCACGCTGTGCCCACCCCAGGCCAGCCTGCCCTGCTGTGGCAGGGCTAATCCTGGCCCTGCATCTGGTTTTGCTTTGCTCCTTGCTCCAGCACCCATTAAAGAGGGGATTTCTTTCTCGCTGCCTGGGACTGTAGATTCTCACACGCTAGACGTAGGGATGAGATTGCAGTTTATTTACTCTACAAGCTTGTATTAAATTTCTCCCTCTAGAAACCACAATCCAGCCTCTCTCCTCTTCAGGGACTGTGAGTTTTCCATTCTCAGGATCTAAGCATTGGACTGAGCCCGTATTCCAGCTCAAGCTTCTTCCCTTTCTTCTGCCTATATTAAAGCAGGTTCAGTTCACTGATAAGCGAGTGGCAAGGAGATAGCGGGGCAGATCTAGGCTTCCTCTGCTTAGTGAGAAAGTGGATCTCTCCGAATGCAGGCACTTGGCACTTCCACCTTCCAGTTTTTAGTTAGGGTAAATGCAAAAGAGAAAAATACTGAGCTGCAGGAACAGCCCGTGCATGCTGCAGTGTTCAGCCATCGCCTGCGAGAGATCTGGAGAGAAGGATGACAACTGGCTCTTGCTAATATAATGCTTTGCCCTCCTCTAGTGGTATGTGTGATCTGAGACTCTCAAGGGAATTGGAAATATTAATACCGTCACCTTATGCTGTTGGTTGTAGCTGTTCCCCCTTGTACAGCTGAGGTGACTGAAGCATGGCATGGGTGAGCTCTCCTTGCAGTCCAGTGGGATGGGGCACCCACTGTGACCAGCACCTCTCATCTTGTCCCATGGGATGTAATCCAAGCCTTCAAACAATCGTTTTTTTCATGTGGAATGTATAACTGCTGAATAGATCTCGGGCTTATGTGTCACATACAAGCTTACACCTGCCACAGATGTACATTGACACTTCTGTCCTTCCTCAGCCTGGGGTTGGGTGGTTTGGAGCACATTAAATGCAGCTTTCTGGCTTTTCCTTGTGACCATACCAGAGCCTCCTGCCTCTCTCTGCCTTAGACCCAGAGTGTCTCTCAACTGATCTCGTCACTAGAAAAAAGCAATTTGCCAGAGCGCAGAAATTTTGAAACAAAGTTTGAGGCATGTTGGCTAATGTGGAGCCACGAGAGACGAGCGTGCTCACTGCCCCCGGGCCGGCTCCAGCCCTCGCAGGCACAGCGAGAGGAATTTTGCTGGTTACAATTAACTAGTGATATCATGGGAACAATAAAATGAAATGAAGCAGTTGCTCCACTTGTACCAAAGGCCTGGGAAAAGATGAACTGCCAGCCGTTCCTGTTGGGAGCGGAGCGGGAGCTGGCTTGCTCTTGAGCCTGTGGGTGTCAGTGCCAGGTTTGGGAAGAGGGAGATGCTGCGGGCGTTCTGCGGCACAGCCCATGCTGCAGCAAAGGCTCTTGGCCTCTTTGTGCTGTGCCAGGCTCCCAGACAGTGTTGTGTCCTGGGATCTCCATTTGTTTTGGCCGGCCAGAGCCCAGATTACTTTTCCTCATCTGCTTTAGGTTTTGTTCTGCCTGGTGCAGGCGCTGCTGTAATTCCTGCATGTCCCTGAGCTGTGCATCTGCCCAGCCTGGGGCTACTTCTGACGGACCTGGGCAAGCTGCCACCAACATTTAGTGCTAGTCCCTTCTCCAACAAGCCTTTTGAGCAGCCCTGTTTCTCTTTGGGAAGGTTTGTGGACCTTTAAGATTATACTTTGTTCCAAGGAGTCAATGTTCTTGATTCTGGTAGTGGGAAAAAAATAGAAAAAGGACCAGGAATAGAAGTGATGTCCTTAGCTGGTGTTTGCCGAGGCTTACTGTCCTTCCCAACCGCCCCGGAAGTCGTCCGTGTGTTGGGATGATCCTTGCAGTGATTGAGCCCAGGGGATAAGCCACGATCTTGTGGAAATAAGCAAGTCATGAATACTGAAGCTGCATTTAATGTTGCATATGCTTAGAAATCCTGATGAAACCCAAAGATAAGACAGTTACTGTTGGAAGTGCATGTTAGGCAAGTAGACTGTATCCTGTGTAGACTGTCTAGCATCCGTCTGTCTGCAGCCGTGTTGTGCATTGGTGTGAAAGACCTGATCTCAGAGCTGATGGGCTCTGCAAAGCCTGTCAAATCGCTACAGAGGCTGAGCTGGGCAGGTCCTGCAGTTTGGTCCCTTGACACTGGGGAGCTGCTGCTTTACCTTGGCTCCTGCTGTGCTGAATGCCGGTGGTGCCTTGGGAAGCCTCCACATCATCTTTCCAGGTCTTATGTTTGCAGAACACACTTTTCCTGTAATGATAAAAGACTAATTACAGCTACCCAGCATCTTGCCTGAAAAGAATTCCTAGCCTGTGCTTAGGCTGACCAAGGAAAACAAATGAGATGAGTAAATAATAAAATTTTGCAGAACATGTATTTTGCCAGAGACAGATTCAGCTCTGTATGTGCTATGTTTGGAGCTAAGTTTAGAACTGGGGATTTTGGACAGACTTCTGAATATTGACATGCAAGGTCCCAGGCCCTTCTCACAGACTGCAAACATCCTGCTTTCTTGGCTGTTTCCATGTCGGGATCCATGCTCTGTTACCTTTCCAGGGAGAATTTAACTCTGGCCCTTTATGCAGAATTATTCTTCGGGAATAATTAGAAGGTGATAGCTTTATATGCTGTCAGATCATTTGGCCTGTCTTTGAAGCATAAAGGGAGAGG
This sequence comes from Eurypyga helias, assembly GCF_000690775.1. Taxonomy (NCBI): domain Eukaryota; kingdom Metazoa; phylum Chordata; class Aves; order Eurypygiformes; family Eurypygidae; genus Eurypyga; species Eurypyga helias. Next base: position 40,212 of record NW_010249493.1, read on the forward strand.
ATGGAGCAAGATGCAGCTCTTGCATCTGTGAAATTCTTTCCTGTTGGCAACTTCCCTACAAAGTCGTAATTAATGGGGATCTTCCAGTCTGAGATGCAAGTCCTGTCATGGGCATTGGCTTTCCCAGGCTCTGTAGGTCCCTGTGTGTGGAGGGAGATCCCAGTCCAGCCTCCTGGGGCCAGAGCTGGATTTAAAGCTACTGCTCAGGGCGGTGCCTTGGATACAAACAGATCTTACTGGAAGCAGAGCTAAAAGCAGAGCATTTCCACTTGTTCTCGCTGGCCTGGTGCACGCTCAGCGTTGCAGGGTGAGGGAGAGGTCCCCCCAACCCCCATCCCACCCCGCTGCTTCCCGCACGGTGTGATGCTTTCCTCCGAGCCCGGTGCTGGGCTCCTGTTTCACTCCAGCA
>NW_010249493.1:40651-75879 GCF_000690775.1 Eurypyga helias
AGGGAGGTGCCTTCGGTGGGTTTAGTGGTCAGGAGATGCGAGCCCGCGCCTTTTGCCCCGTTTGTTTCAGCTGAACGTCTCTAGAGCTAGGCCGGAGCAGAACCAGCCCCTGCTCCCATGGAGGATGGAAACGCGAGCGCCTGCCCGCAGGCTGCTGGCTCCCTGTGCCATTTGGTCTCCGAACACTCTGTGTGCCACATCTCTGTGCTGTAATTACCAGTCTGGTTCCTGACGGCTGTAAAGCTGTCCTCAGGAGGGTGTGATGGATGGTGGAGTGTTGTTAGACTGGCCGTTTCTGGGGAGTGTTGCTAACTTGCTGGCATGTCGCTTGAGGTGATCCTCGGCTGCTCCGTTGCTTCAGAGCGAGCCACAATTCCCCGCTGCTCTCATTTCCCACTGGTTGCTCTGAGGCTGCAGCTGATGTTTCCAGTGCTGATGTCTAAAGAAACGAAGCTGAACTTTTTGCCAGAATGACTCAGCAGAAGCAATGTAGTTCCAGATGGTCAGTTATGAAGAATAGCACCTCTATTTAATATTCCAAAATATGTGCATATGTCTCTGTACCTTGTTTCTTCTCTCTGGTTATTCCGAAAGAGTTAAACTTCATCGTTCTGTCCATGCTGGCAAATTAGCTCTGTCATATGGTATCGTTTCTCTTTCCTCTTGAATGATTTAGATGATTGACTAACAAAATACTTAAAATACTTGATCTGAAATTTGGTTTTGGGTAAGGTTCAAGGGTTTAAACTTGAAGCATCGTTACTGGAGAGCCTGCCTGCTGGTGAACTGCGCATTCCTACGATGAGCTGGCCCAAAGCACCTTTCGTGTTGTTGCACTTTCCTTGTTGTGAGTTCAGAAAACGGCTTGCAGTACGTTTCCAGCATGACCGACTTGTCTGTGCAGTGTTGTTGTGGAGGGTGGGATCTGTCTCATCTAACTCAGAAGCAGCTGAAATTAGACATCTATGCTTCTTCTGCAGTGCATAGACAGAGATAATGCCCCAGAGGAGAGTGCCTCAGTCCTTAAACTGATGTCACAGGGAGATTTGAGGAGATGTCCGCTCTCTCCACTTACTTTAGGTGTTGCCTGTGTGACTGGCTGAGACCCTACACCTGACTTGCATGTGGCAAGATGGATCCTAGCTGCAGGCGTGCATTTTTAAAGGTATTTGTGTGCCTGAACAATCAGAAGACGCCTTGCAGGATTTACAGAAAGGTTCTTCGGTTCCACTGAAATAAATGGGATTTAGTTTAGATAAGGCAGACATTTGGGAAATCTGATGTCTCACGTATTCGTTTAAACACTTCAGAAGAATGTGTGCCTGAATGTTCTCTCAAAGTAAGGTCAGATTTGGCTGACAGACATTTAATACGTTTGATCTTAATGTGACCCTCAGGAAATACCAAACTTTTATTTCAAAAAACATGCTTTATTCAGAGGAATTGAAAATAGAGCCTTTCCCACTGCTGCTTTTGAGTGATGCATTCCTTCCCACCAAAGCCTCCACTACAGCATCCTGCCTTGCGTTGAACGGTACCTTCCTTTGATGGTAAGGGGGAAGGCAGCATGGTCTGCGTCCAGTTTTCCCTTGGGATGTTAGAATAACTCTCCTGTTCCCTGTGTAGACTCTACATATTTTTTCTGTGCCTAAAACACTAGGAGAAGGCACTGTTAGCCTTGACTTCCAGCTTTCATAGTGTCCCTTGACTGCTAAACCTGATTTTGGAAAGGAGGTGACTTTGCTAGCTCAAAAAAGTCCAAAACAACAAGAGACAAAGAAAACAAACCCCAAACAAAACCCCTTGTGTGCTCAGGTCCAGACATCCTTCTTGAGCTGTAATTTGTGGCTGTCTGATCACTTCGGAGTTGTGCAGCACCGATTTCCTCACTTCTCCTGAACTCCTGCCATCTCTCCCCTGGCCTGGAGAGGGGCCACTCCACTTGCTGCACTGCTGGGCTGCTCTCGGAAATGCTGCTCCGTTCTTGAAGGCTGGAGGGGGAATAAATCACCAGCAACCCAACAAACCTGCATGAAATTCAGACATGGTAAAAACCAGACACAGTGGCTAAACGCAGCTCCTCTTTCCTCTGTTCATGGCTGTACTTGGGCTTGTGAAAGCTGTGCTGCATCAGCAGGTGTGTGTCTGGATCCAGCTGTGCTGCTTTCTGCAAGATGGTGACTAGCCACATCTGGTTCCCCTTGATTATACTGCTGAGAAATCGCCTTGTTCTCATTTTGAAGTAGCAAAGATGGCAGAAGGTCCCTTTTATTCACAGTAATCAATTCTAGTTGGAGGGTCCTTTAAACTTGCAGACAAAAGAATATCAAGAACCAGTAAGCTGGAGCTACCAAAGGTCAGAGCAGAAATAAGTCGAGAAGCTTTTTTACAGAGTGTAATTAATCATCACAACATCCTTTTCAAAGGTATGGTAGTTTCACTATCACTTAGAGCCTTTAAATAACGACGGAATATTTCTCAAAGTTGGAGTCGAGACAATCAACAAGTTATTGGGCAAAGTGCAAGAATCGGTACGAGAAATGAATAGCAAAACACAGCACAGGTTACTGGTACATCAGCTTTTATTAAACATCACTGCCTGTCTGTAGGATCCCACTACTAGTGAGTCAAACTTGGTGTCTCACTTGGCACCAAGGGCTGATGTTTCCCATCTGCGAGGAGGCTCGCAGCTTTCTCGTGCCGGTGTGGGAACACACACGCCATGCGTGACAAACCCGCTCCAGGCTTCCAGTCATGTCTGTCCAAGGCTTTCACTTTACCTCCCAAGAGGTCAAGCCTTTCTCCACAGCGCCCATTTCCTAGCTCCAGCTTTCATCCCAGGGGACAGCGTTGCTCCCTGACAGCAGAGCAAAGAGCAGCTCATTGCCACAGTGCAACGTAGCCATCGGGCTGGAAGATGGAGCTGATGTTGTGATAGCTTGTTGGGTTTGTGCAGGCCTTGGGATGAAGTATCTCCGCAATTTCTGCATTTGGCTGCAAATTTCTGTACGGAAAGTTACTTTAAAGTTCTGGGGTACTGATGGTCCAAACCTGATCTTTGTGTAGGCAGTCTGGAGCCCAGCTTAGCTCTTTGAGGGTCCCCCAGGCCCCTGTTTTACCAGTTATCTGTTAAATAGGCACCTCCGAGGGCCTCAAGTGGCCTCATAGGAAATATGAGACCAAGTGCCTTACACCAGAAATGAAACCTTTGGATTCTGGCCTTGGTGCACTCCAAACAGAACGTGGGGTGGTGCAGTGCGTGAGACTGAAGGAAGAAGAGGCAAAGTGCGGATGGGAGTGGGGTGCAGAAACACGTTGCTGTTTCTAATTCGGGCTCAGCCAGTCCCTAGGCATGTCACTTGGGCCAGCTGCCGTATTGAGCTCCCTCTGGAGAACTGCAGGTTTGGGCTTTTTCCTTGCTTCTTGGAAAAAATAATGCTGGAACATCCTCACTAGAAAACAAAATGCAGCATCTTGGAGCTGAGTTTTCTCTGGTAAATAAATTTCAAGATGAAATCAAACTGAACAACGCTGCCAACTAACCCAGCCCTGCTGCTGAAGTGTTTTGTTGGGTTTTCAAACGTCTTTGTGATGATTCTGTTCTTTTCCTGTTCTCCCAGTGCCATGTCGAAACGTTACATGACTTGAAAGCCCGAAAGTCATGGAAGGGGGTAAGGGGAGGAGGAAAACACAAAGCAAGTTGTACAGACGGCTATCAGGGGGGTGAGGATTTTTTTTCCCTCAGTAACCACATGAAAGCTCTTTAAAAAACAACAAAACCATCTCTCCATAGCAGTTCTAGTAGTGCAGGTAGTAAAGGCTGGTATTAATTACCTGATTGAGCTTATTGCTGCAGGTGGAAGCTAGTCAGAAGCTGAAGTGCTTGGGTGGCCAGTTGCACTGGTTTCTATAAAGCTAATGGGACACCTTGTCAACCCCAGCCTCCTCCCCAGAGCCCCAGGAGGAGACACAGAGCAGGTTTCCAGAAGACATTGTGCTAAGAAATCTCCCAAAGGAGCCTGGCCTGGCTTTCTGGAGCCACCTGGATCCAAATATGTGCAGACGTGCGTGTCTGTCTGTAAACCAAACCTGCTGGAAGAAGAAACACTCATGTGACACAACCAACCGCCTCTCCAAAGCCGGCACGGTGGGTGCTCCAATTAACAGTGCCACGACGATCGCTGTTGCTCATGAGTTCATTACAAAAGACAGACAGACATCTGCAGGGGTCTTAAAATAATGACTCCTTTTATCTGGTGATTGGCAGAGGTGGGGTGACAAGATGTGTGCTGCTTAGCATAAACTGACTTTTTCTTCTCTTTTTTGGATACCAACAGAAAACATAATGCGGGCACTTGAAAACAGCAGCTGGGTGGAGGATGACAGGGCTGCAGCAATCCTTTGCTTCACTCTGCATCAGTGTGGTCTTCCCAAAGCGCTCACCCTTGGGCTTGAGCAGCAGGTAAGCCTTCTGGTCTCCACGTCTCCAGAAGGCTCCCAGTGCTTTCCAAGGACACGTGTTCCCTGCAGCCGCGGTGTGTCCTTGGCTGCAGGGCAGGGACCCTGGGCTTACCCGAGTGCTGAGCTGTTTTGGGCGCTCTGGTCGGGTCCGTCACCATCGCTGCGGATGTCTGATGGCCAAGGCACTGCTCAAGCTGATGTCAGAAGTACCCTTTGATTTGTCCTCTCTTCCCAGGGCTGTACAGCTCTGCCATCGCTGGCTGCTTTCCTAAAGACAAAGTGATTTGGCATCACTTTCGGCCTCTCTAGCCTCTCTGACTTGACAAACAGCCTGCAACTCTTGAAGGAGGTAACGATTTCAGGGCTGTTCTTGTCCAAATCAGTCTCTGGGACATCCATACAGGGGAGACTTGTGCCTGTTGAGGTTTCTCATGAGTCTTCTGAGATTCCTGAGGTTTTCGTCTAATTTATTTTTCTTAAGCTAGGCCCAGCAACAGAAAATAAGTTATTAGCTGTTTTATAATTATACTCTGACCTTTTACAGTACTTTTCACTTGGGGACTTAAAAGCCATTTGCAAACTTTCGTGAACTAAGTCTCAGCATAAAGAAGTGCTGCCTTATTTTTCAGGTCAGAAAAGTAAAGTGTTTTCCCAAAATCTATGATGAGCTGAGCTGGGATTAGACTCCAGACCCTCAGCTCACAATCCCTTGATTTAACTGCTAGCTCAGCCTTTGCTCATTCTGGCATGGGAGAAGCAATTGGGAATAAGAAGCTATTACTGGGGTAGGCGGTCTATAGGGGACAGTTACCGGGTTTACAATAATGTATCATTTAGGACTGGGTTGTGATTTGAGATGGACTCGAGCTGCAAGTTCAGAGGCACTGCTGGGATTGAATACTGAAAACCCCAGAGCGGAGAAGAGTTTGGGGTCTATTACTGTGGATTTCCAGAAATGTCCATTGCAGAGGTCTGTGGCCCATCTTCTGCAGCACTTATCTCTTGCTCTCAACACTCCACTTTGCCATGCAGGAGAAGAGACAGGAGGATTTTCTGTGCCGTTCTTCCCTTCCGATTGACTAACTCCAGGAAAATTATTTATGGAACTAACAGAAAGGCCAAGACTTTCCCATTAAAATGGCTTTCTTTTCTGCCTCATTTTGCGTTGCTGTGTATTTAGAATGTGTGTCAAAATAATAAAAAGGGATGCTGATTTATTTTGTCTTTCATTTGAGACTCGCTGGCTATTTTCAAACTGAACTTAAACAGAAGGCCATGAGAGTTTAAACCTGATTAAAAGGATGCAGGAGAACATGAAATGCTGCTCTCCAGAAGCTATCAGACTCCTTGTTAATCTGTGCTGACACCTCTTGAGCATCAGGGTTAAGAGACAATAAAGAACATGGGGCAAATGGGATCAAGACAAAAAAAGTGAATTAGTGAATTAATGAAGATCTTGAGAAAAATGTCTTTGATACCTAAAAATAACCAATAGTGTGTGTAAGTCTAAAAGCATATTTTCAATGCAGGGATAAGTGCACGCAGCAGGGAAGAAAGTACAAGAGAGGCTGTAGTAGAGTGTAGAGGGTGAATTTAACTGACAATAGATCACTAGAGCCTGTGGTATCGCGTTTAGAGGGTTAAAAGGCTAAACATCTTTGTATTTAATGGAAGATGCTTCTAGAATTCTCAAAAGCAAAAGATGGAGAGGAAATCTGCTGCCTGGGAACTTGAAAGAGATGCACTTTTGAGCCCAGAGTCTGGAAAACTGCAAATCTATTCAATGGGGAGACCAAATAGATCCATTTCTTCTCTTCAGCACCGTGGGGAACAGCCTCGGTCGCGGGGATTTGCGTCACTGAGACCATTCCCAGGTGTGCTACTCGCTCTGTGCCCGGGCTGTGTGTCCTGCCCTATGCGGGGGTCGCTCCAGGATTAATTCAGCTGCAGCTTAGGTCAAGAGGAATAGTTTTTAGGGCCTTCCAACCTTTTTCATAGACAAACGCTCTTCTTGACCAGTGAATGAGGAGGAACCACAACCTAGAAAGGTTTGCTTTGCTGTCAGCGTGTCAGACGTGACACCGCGGTCTGTCTTTGGCTTCATAGTGAAATACTTTATACCAATTGGCTGAAAATGGCCCTTGGGTATATTAATCAGACTGAAGGTTATAGGGCCAGGACCGAACTGAATTATAACAACTCAGAAGAATACTATAATTTACTAATTGTTGTCTTTGTTAGAATTTTATCACACACTATTTGAATCAAAAAGTCACCCTTTCTTCATAGGGAAGGCATGCTCTGTAGGTAACCTGCCCCCTCTAAAAACTAATAAATGCCGTTCTCAGAGAACAAAGATCTAAGGATGCTCTATAGAAAGGAATAACATGAACAAAGCTGTACCATACATTAAAATCAGCAAAACTGCTTAAGGCAATCCAATTGCATTTTTTTATTAGCATTGTGTTGTGCTGCTAAACAGAAAATGACAACTGTGAATAAGATAAAGGTCTTCATTGTGCATGAAAAATTTAAATTGTTACTTTAAGGAAAGATTTAAAAAAAAAAAACACCATAAAACATTTATGATAACATTTTACAAAATTAGTAAGGGGAGAATTGGCTTGAAGTCTTCTAAATCCATTAAATTTGCATGCTGTTGTTCAAAGCAATAGTTAAAAAAGCAAGAAAAGGAAAAGGTCTAGAAGGCATGAATATATATATATTTGAATATCTGTTTGACAGCTTTATCTGAGAATCAGAAATCTGTTACTTGAACTAGTTTAATCTGAACAAAAGTTTTTACTGGTGGGTTAGGCTGAGAATCTCTGACCAATTAATGACTGAGGTTGAGCATGAACTTTCCATGCTACATAAGGAAGAGGAGGTTCATTCCCAGTAGACACTGAATACAGCTCAGGCCAGGGACAAGGTCTCAGTGGAAGCAGTTGCTGAGAGTTCAGGAAAAAGCTTTGTCTCTCATCAGAAATGGCAGGTTCCTCGGTCTAGGTGTCTTTAGGCAGCTTTGCAGTACGTTTTGCGCCTCTGAAACAGCCCGAGTGGGAATTACCCAGGAGAGGGAGGTGGTAAGGCTGCTGGCCATGAGACCAGCAGGACCTGATCACTGTTTTCTGGCAGCTGCTGTTATGGGTTTTGGGGTGGGTTGTGCCTCAGGGGGGTTTGTCCCAGGGCAGGATTGGTGCTGTAAACCCACAGCACAGGCTGGCATGGGGAACACCCCCACCTCGAGCTGTGTGGGACCGTCTTAGGTGAAACCACAGTGTGGTTTTATCAGGAAATTCGGAACTCGCTGCCCATGGGATTGCGGGGAGAGGAGCAGGGGGGAGTTGAGGTGCAGGGAAAAACATACCTCTGCTGAACACGTGCAGTGGGTATCACACCTCCCACTGTGCTGGCGGGACAGGGCCCCATCACCACCCCCACCTGGGAAACCCAGGCGTGCCAGCCCTGTCCTCCTCGCTGGCTGCTGGGAGAAGCCCTCCCCACCGCTCTGAAGGCAATCAACCCCCGCGCCACCCACCTGACAAGAGCAGCAATTTGTTCCTTTCTTAAGAAAAATTAATTGTGGCACAGGAGTAAATGCGAGGACTTCAAACGAACCAGTGATTCCGACTGGAAAAGTTGGCACTTGGAAAACAAACGCGAGCGGCAACAACATCATTGCGTGTCATGCCGCGCTCCGACTTCTGAAATCCCGACTCTCTGCACACTCTGGTCGGCGGAGCGGCGGGAAACCCGCTTGCTGCATTTTGCTGGTTAGTAATTACATTTTTCATATTTTATTTATTTCCTCAAACGAAACAAGTAATTATTACACAATCTTTTTCCCCATACCACTTTGGAGGATTTATCAATTATAATCTAGGAGAACGGCCCCATGTTAGACTTCAAATGCGTCTCATTAAAGATATTTTTTAGGTAGAGTGGTGGAAAAACAAAGAACTGCTGTGCTGTTGTCTTTTACTTCACTTTAATGTCGGGTTCAGAAGTAACGATGTTGGGAACAATCATTCTTCAAGCCTCTGTTTCCTTGTGTTTACTCATTAAACACGAGAACCAGGTGCTCTCACGGGGAAATGCACAATCTAACATTTGGCTTTAGAAATCAAAAGTCTCTTCACTTTCACTAACAAGCACAGCTTTGCAGGGAAGGGACCAGTAAAAAAGCAAGCAGGACCTGCTTTAAAAATGAAATATTAGTACCCAGTCCTGCAATATTAGCTCATAGAAGTTGTCCTGATTTTAGAGAGATATTGGTGGGTGGTGTATGATTACAGGGTATTCGTGCTGTTTGGTCTTGGTGTTCAGAGCTCCCTGCGTTGCTCCTGGTCAGAGAGGGGCTCGGGGGTAATTGTCAGTCTCCACCAATAAGTAGGGGTAGCCAGCTCCTTTGCTTATGCAGAGTGCATGTCACCATGGAAGATATTTCAAGCTCTGTGGTATCTTGGAGGATCAGTGACCTAAGTGTAGGCATCTCGTGCCGCTTTGGGACTCCTCAGGCACACAGGAGATCTACACGTGCTGGTGGGTAGGACACTAGCCGGTGGGAAACTCATGTCTGATGATGGGGTGTGCAGAGGTTGGGGAGGTGCCCACAGCTCCACCTCAGATGTGATGTGTTACCCAGGTGCAACAGGGCCTCATCAGGGCTTGAAAGATAGAAAAGCTTTTGCTTCTGTGGGAAATTCACTTAGTTTTCATAGAACGACAGACTGGTTTGGGTTGGAAGGGACCTTAAAGACCATCCAGTTCCAACCCCCCAGCCATGGGCAGTGACACCTTCCATAGCCCAGGTTGCTCCAAGCCTCATCCAGCCTGGCCTTGGACACTCCCAGGGATGGGGCATCCACAGCTTCTCTGGGAACCTGTCCCAGTGCCTCCCCACCCTCTGCGGGGAGAATCTGAAGTTTTCTTGAAGTTTCTGTAGGCAGAAATTAGGAGCCCACAGTACAGGTCCAAGCTGTGAAGCTGCCTTGACTCTGAAAGTTCCTCTGTCATCTGTGCCCAGAATATTCACAGTCTGGTACTAGTATTTGCTATGAATGACCTTTGACTCCTGCGGCAATGAGGGAACAGAAAAACTCAGAACTAAGACCTCAGGCTTATTTTCTTCCCCTGGTTTTTCGTGTGGGGTATACCTGCTTTTGACAACCGTAGGGAAACAGAGCTTATCTGTTGTACAAATGTCACCATCAAGGCTGGGAGGGAGGAAAATTCTCTCCCTTGGGTGGATGCACAGAAGGAAGAATGCACACGTATGCACAGGAGGCAGAGAGGGATGCCATGTAATAACCTTTCTGTGTAGAAAAACTCTTGGGTGTTTTGGTAGAATGCTGAAAAATTTCATATTCCCACAAATGGGTTGAAATTTTCAATGAAGGAGTAAATTCTTTTGTTGTGGAGTAGGAAACTTCCATCTCTGCAGGAAATGCTTTTTGGTAACATTTCAACCAATCCTAATTTCATCACCACTTTGGTGAAGCTCAAGACAGGACCTTTATTTGTACTGATTTATACCAGTGCCTTCCCTCAGCTGCCAGGGACAGGAGTGGCAAAGGCAGCGTGTGCTCAGGGCACCAGCCAGGCCGTTCAGGCGCCAACATCCATTAATAATTATTCAAATCGTCAAACGGGCCTCAATGGGGTTTGCTGCGGTGCCTTGCTGGAGGGCTGCTCCCGCTCCCGGCCACTGCACGGCTCCGCTCGGCAAGCCCCGCGCCTGCGAGTGATGCCATTGATGCAGAACCTGAAGATCTGTGTTAAAAGCTGTGAATGCCGCTCTCCCACTTCTAGCCCACCTTCCCAGAGCCAGTCGCTTAAACTTTTTACTTGTCCTGCAGGAAAGCCTGTTAGTGGGAAGATATCAAGGGGAATCTGTATAGATGTGATTGGCAAGCTGTGTTCTTAGTTCTTGGTGCTTTTTTGAGTCGTCGTCTTTTCCCCAGCAGTGCCTTTTAATTCTGGTTCTATAGCTGACCTTGTTACTGTTGTTAGTACAGTTTTTTCCTTTCCCTTTTTTTCGGCGTAGCACTTCTGTAAATGTTTTTGTTCTTTGTTCTAGTTCACTGTCCCTTTGAGGTTCCCTCTGATGTCTAGTCAGTGGCGTGTTTTTGATAAATTCTTCCCTTGCTGGTGCATCTTCTCTCCAGGTATCAAAAATCAGGGCAATGGTTATTGAAGGGACGCTCATTAGAGTGATATATGATTTCACTGCTGCTACCACCACTAAGGAGTGGGTGCCTCCAAGTCAACAAATGGGCCAGCATTTAAACAAAGAAGCAGGAGACCTGCCCTTTCAGACCCGCCAGGTAAAACCTCAGCTGAGCGCCGGGCCTTTGTGCGCGGGGCTTTCATGGCCACACGTGTGATGGGGAAAGCAGCGCGCTCCGCAAGCTCCCTGACAGCCGCATCCCACTGGCAGCCTGGTGCAATGCCTGCCGTCAAGGGGTAAGGGTGGTCTGCACAGTCTCATGCAGCAGAACCGTGCTTGGAGGTCCAAGGTGAATAACTGAAAAGTGGGAAGCAGGGCAGAATGAGCTCTGTTTTTTACCTCTTTGCTGCTTACAGCATCCCCTTGTAGTGTGAATGAAGGGTGCTGTGAGATGGACACAGGACACCCAACAGGGCTAGAAAGTTCCTAAAATCCTGCTGGTACAGCAGCCATGTTCTGGTGTTGGCCTCCGAGCTGCTCCGTGGGAAGCAGAGTGGCTCTTGCCCCCTCAGCAGGTATGCTCACCTGAGCCACGTCCTTGGGCTTCAAGCTCAGCCCAACCAAAAAAATCTCTTCAGCAGCAGAACCAAGTCACATGCAGTTCAAAGTGGTTTCCTTACGTGTTGAGGGTTCAGTCTAAAGCTCTGCTTCCCTGGGAGCTTCCTTTACTTACCCACCTGTCCCCAGGCACTAAGAGATCACCCACTGCGCAAGGTATTTCTGAACCTGACATAACATTTGTTGCATCTTCTTGAAGCCCTCTATGGACAGAGGGCAGAGCAGGGAGGACCAGAAGCTCCAGGTTCTTTGTACCAGCCAAACGGAGAACTGGGGAATCTGGGGATTCTCATAAAAGGGAAACCAGCAGTCCCACCTCTGTACTTTCCCAGCACAGACCTTTTGTCTTGGATTATTCAGGAACCTTTCTTGTGTTATGCATGGTAAATAGGCTTTCCTTGAGTCTCTCTTATGTTAGAGGTTTAACAAGGCAAAGGGCTTTGTTCTGGTTAGAAGCATTGCAGAGAACATCTCTAAGGCTTGTTTACACCAAAGGGCAATGGCATAACAATCATCTGTGCATCATGCAAGGGCTTGCAACAGGAAAGGTAATGTCTAATGACCTTCATTTCTGAAATGCCTTCCAAACTCCTCCTCAGACACTAGAGGGTGAAGCTCTGCAATTCCACTGAAAAGTAAGTAACAGAGGGAAAACGAGCCACTGAAAGGTCAAAGACCGTGTCTGAGCTAGGAGACTTAGCTGCTTTGATCATGTCAGCACTGCCCTATATTCTAAGAACCTTTAGGAAATTAAAGAAACCCTGAGTTGGACAAAGCTGAAGTTAAAAACAAGATTGAGTGGCCTTTGGCGATGCCTTTTGTACTTCTGAAATATTGCAAGGTGCTGCTCCCTGGCCAGAATCCATTGTCAGTGCTGAGGATCCATCAGAAATTCTGCTGGAGTCCAACATGACACAGATTCTCAGGGCTCTCAGCAAAGCAACTCAAACAAGGTAGCCTTAAAATAAATTCAACCTTAAATTCTCTTCATGGTTTCACATTAGGAATCAAATCAGCTGCCAAGTGCAAACGCTGGAAGTAGATCCCTTAATTTAGCATTAACTTTTGCTTGTTGCAACTTGATAGGCATGTTCCAAATGCACCACTACTTTGTTGTAACTCTAATTCACTCATCCACACCTGCCTAAACTGCTGGTGACTTTCTCAGTTGGATGCACATGTACACGTCCCGGCCTTGAGCTGTGTCAGCAAACACTGCACCTTCTTGCTTTAAAAAGATTGCAAAATGCTTGGTTGGTGCCAATGAGCAAGCTTCATGCAGCCAAAAATGAAATGCAAATGGGAGGTTTGGCCCATTGCTGGTGAGTCTCTTCAAAGCAGGACTCCCCTTCCTGTGATGTGAAGGCTTTGAGATGGAATCCCCCCAAGCAAGAAGAGCTCTCAGAAGGGATGCCAGCACCTGGTAAAATCAAAGCTTTGAAGATGGGCCTCCCCATTGATAGAAGTCTTTGCATAAGTATCCTCCTATCTTCTCTGATGCCTTTCCAGTGTCAGCAAACTGGAAGCTACAGGATCAGGAGCGGGGTGGGAATCCCTCTGATGCACCCTCGCTGGAAGGGCAGGTCTGGGGTTTGCTGGAGGCTGCCACTGGACCGCGGACGGATCGGGCTGGCCTTCCTCTGACTAAGGGCTCTGGCAGGTGAATTCTAGCAGATCTTGCCGGGGTGGTTGGAGATGTTATCACACCTCCACTTCCCCTCCGATCTGTCCTACCCCCTGCCCTCCGCTCCCTGGCAGAGGGGAGCTGAGCTGGCACCATAAGCACTCGAGGGGAAACCCAGAGCTTTGCCGAGGCGGGAAGTTTTCCTACCAGCCTCTGCAGGGCTGAGTCTTTGATTCCCAGTTCCGTAGGACCAGAAACCTCCCGCAGGGGCAGGGCAGGGGGATAATGAGGCAGAAACAGCCCTGAAAGCTTTTGTAGATCTCACCCGCTGGAGCCCTAATGTGCAAAATTCTCCTTTTTGGATCTCCCTGAGGGAGACAATGGGGTGGCAAACAGGGTAAACAGTATGACTCCGCTGTATCGTTGTGGCATCTTCCAGTGGAAGCACGATGCTTTCAACCACCTCCTCCCCTGACTTTCTCAAAAAGATAGTCACTTCATCCTTTTCCCAGGACCAGCCTCTCCTCCTCTTCCTCAGGCTGTTCTTCACCAGAGCAAAGCTTTCCCTCTGCCAGGCAGAGTATTAGATGGCTCACAAATTATTTTATTATTATTTGATTTGGCACCCTTTCATTTTAATGTGTGACCTGCTGAATTACAAGGAAAAAAAATATTTTCTAAATTCCCTTTTTCTTGTAGAGAAGCCCCAAAGCTCTCATTTTTTTTCTCATGCCTGAAAAATTCCCACTAACAAGGCATATGAAACAGGAAGGAGTGAGGCTTCATCTCACTTCTCATCCTTTCCTCTAATCAAGTGATGCTCCTTGGCACCCTGCAATACCTGTCTTGGAGCCTGTTTTGGGGTGAGGACTGTCCTCTGGCGAGGAAGAAAGGGGGTGGAAATAAAAAGAAACCCCTCAGGCTCTCCCTGGGAAGAGGAACTGGGAGTGCAGTGGCCTGGGGACACGGGCCAGGAGAAAGGCGTTGGCTAATGAAGTATCCATGGAGGTAATGTGGTACATGGATAAAGGACAGGAGGAGTCCGTGCATCGCCGTCTGATTGCATTCCTTAGGAGAGCAACCTGGTCTGTGTTTCTGAGAGCATAGCTGATAACGAGGGATGTTTCTCCTCTTAGTCCTTGAAGACGTAATCTTCCCAACTCTGGGCTACCTTGGGAGGGAGATGGATGCTTGCATTGCAGTGGCCAGGACAGGGCTTCCGGGGTCCCTCTCGGGGTCTCTCACGTGGAGCATGAGAGACTTCAGTCTTCACAGAGGGAAACTCAGCCCTGTGCTTGCTCAGCTGGATTATTTTGACCATTTCAAAATGTTTCACTTCTGAACAAGAAATTTGCTCCTTATGTCCACCAGACCCAAAACTGGAACTCGTTGTTCAACATGAAACCAGAAGTATGTTAAAACTGTGTATTACAGTCTTAATGAATTATCTGTTTTAAAAGGGGAAAACAGGGAAGAATTGCTGGCCTGAGTGTGGAATAAGATTTTTCAAAGGAATTACCCCAGCCAAGGCCTGGGATAAGAGCATTTTCAATAATAGCATTAGACCAAGGAGCAGCACAGCAAGAAATGCCAAATGTAGTCTCTAAATGCTTAAGCAACTTGAAATCTAAAGATGAAAAGGCACCGTACACTAACTATTTACTCTTATTAATGCTGAATTGTACAGAAGTACATTTATATTTTATACCTCTTTGAACTGGGAAATATGTATAATTCCCACGAGAGGATAAAGTATTTTTGCACTGAAGGATTAGAGAGGTGCTGTGTAAAAGGCAATTTAAGGTACATCTCTGAAAGGGACTTTGACAGTGGGTCTGGCTGCTGCTCTTGTACTTTCATTAGTGCCCAGAATTGGTGGATCAGGTCTGCGTCTTGTAAGCAAAAGCGGTGAAGGTGAATGTAAGTAGTCCTAGTAGATCTTAAGCAAATTGCTGGGTTATTTGAAGGTGGAGTTCTGCTTAAAAATCGAGGGGCTGATAAATGTCTTTGACCGTTTTCCAGCCTTTGACAGTCACCACTGCTGTGACCCACTGGACCTCATCCATCTGCAGCCACAGCCTTTGTAAGGCGCTTACGCTGCGGCTCGTCTCCTCAAAACTGGGGAGCGGAAAGGGCTTGCTCTTGCTGAATGTTCCCATTTGAACCCAACCCATCATCTCCTCAGATGCATTTCTCTGTTGGAAGGTTATTAAGAGTGACAAGCCTCTAGTAATGTAATCTATCATTTGAATAAGGGAGCTGCTGTGTTCTGCAGGTGACTCCTTTGTGGTCACGCTCGGAGGAATAGCGTAAGGAGTGATGGTGCATGCCTTTAAACTTCATTGCGGTGCACAAAGGGTAGAAAAGAGAAATAAAAGTCAAACGGCATTAGCTCACGCCATCAAGTGAACAAGCTCTATCGTACCAGCTGGAGTGGCTGGAAAGGATACTGCCCTTTCTGAGATCAGGCAGGGCTTGCGTCGTTTTTACTCGCCCGAATATATCATCGGGTCCAACCACTAGCCTAATAAGGCCAGAAGTATTTTCTTGTGATGACACAACCCCGTTTATCTGAAGACCTTCCATCCCATGACTCCGCTTGGTCCCTGGCAAGGCGGCCAAAGGGCTGCCAGGCGGGCTCAGCCCGTGTCCGCTCCTGCGGGCCGGTGTTTGGCAAACTGTGTGTATGAGTGTTTATTCATCACCGGCTCCGGCCACGGGCTCGGTGCTGGTGCGAGGGAACGCAGCTTCACCCCCTTCAGCCCGGGGTTCTGCTGCTGACGGGGGTGGGGGACAGCAATTTCTACCCAGCAAATATTGGCTTGAAGAGTCCATTGTACCAACCCACTGTGGGGAGGGGAAGAGGAGCAGATAATGAGCTACTTGCATGATCAACCGCGAGAAGAAGGTATAAAAGATATAGACCATTAGAAAAGAACAAGGCTTTAAATGCCATCTGAGATTTTAGCTGAAAAGGCCTTTATTAGGTTAAAAAAAAAAAAATCTACATTTAACAATATAGAGTACCCAGTCCTGTAGATTTCTCCCGCAAACTCCTCTGAAGTAAACTACAAAGGATTGTGATGTTTCTTCTTTCAGACTTTTTTTTTTATATGAACTTTTTTTTTAAGGCACCGTATCCCAGTGAACTATCCTCCATTTCTTTTTCTTGCTGAAGCTGCAGATGTACATTATGCTAGTGTGAAAAAAAGCTAATTAAACTGCATAGACTCTGCAGGAGGCAGCGAAGGCCTGCAGTGCACGGGGGATGATTGATTTGGACTGTCACACAGCTCTGCTGGGTGTCATAACTTAGTGACAAATAAAGGATTACAGTGTCCCAGAGTAACTCTCTCCCTTTTATTGTTCACCAGACATCAAAGCACAAAAGCATATTAGCATTTTTAATAAGTAGTTAGGTCAGTTGTGGCTTTACAGTTTGGAATTACTTTATGTAAAACTAAAAAATGAAAGAAAAACCGAACTTATTGGTAGATTAAAAAATATAATGCCCACAAGGCAGGAGCGATTCTTCCATTGCTTTCGATCGAGGGTGTGTTATTTGTCTAAAACACACAGGGAATGAGGGTTCCCAGCCCATTGTCTGAAAGCTAGAATTCTAGCTATAAAAATAATATTAAGAAGTTGAAAACATTTTATCAAAAAAGCAATTATTGAACTTCCAGTGTTAGAGGCCTGCATGGAGCATTATTTGTGTATTTTTCATGGGGAGCTTATTGTTTTCTGCTTACAATTAGCAGTATAAAATGTTTTTTTTTAATCACCTTATCTCAAATGAACATGTATCCCTGGAAATAAAATCGTGAGTATCTTGTGTTTTTAAGAAAGCATAATTTGAGGGTGTTTACTTTAAATAAACAGAACTTAGATATGAAAATGTGAACCAGGATGGAATAATGAAGCTGGTGTTCTTATCGGGATACAATTAGCTCGGCATAATTGCTCACATTCCCCTTTGAAGTGGGCAGGCTCCTTTTTGATGGCGCTGGTCTGCTCCGCAGAAGCAGCTGAAGTGGCACAGCCGGGATAACGCCTGCGTGCAGGACGCCGGGCTGGTCCTCGGGCATTCAGTCGTGTCTGTGCACTCACACGCGCCTGTGCAAACCCCAACGGCAGCTAGAAACGTCCCTCCTTGACGGAGACGACCCAAACGCCGGCAGCGCCGTGGCTGCCAGCCGTCGGAGCTCTGTCGCCGTGTTGCTGCTGGAGCGCCTGCTTCCAGGGCCGCCTACGTTGTTTATAAATCCCCTACGCGTCTTGAGCTAAACCTTTAGGTGCGAGGATCTTGGCTGGAAACACCGCTCTTTGTGGCGCAGTGGATCAAAACCGGAGGCTGAGGGAGAGGTGAGGTTGGATGGCCCAGGCGCTGCTGCTCTGTCACCACCCGACTGCCCGAAGGCCCCGGCGCTGGTGTCAGTGAGCTCCGGATCCAGCCACAGCTGACATCCCCATCTGCCCTGCCAAAAAGGCTGTAATAAAGGTGCAAACTCCACTTTTCTCAGCTTCCCTCTCGGTGGCATAAAAGTCACCGAAATATCATCGACATATGAGATGCAGCCGCTAGAATCGGCTTATACACCCCAAAGCACCTGCACGTCTTTTTGTCGCTGGTGTCACTCTTATCAGTTGCTATCGTAGCACTGTCATTAACACGATGCTCTTATCTTTTATGCTGCGGTTTGGGAAATTAACCCTTGACTAACTACCCTCTTTTATCTTGATGCTCACTTGCATCCCTTGCTGCCACTGCGTATTTCATCTCAAGCGCAATCCAGCACTAAGAGCATCGAGGATGGTTTTGGTGACTGGAGCCAGGTTTTCTGAACCTACCCTGCCAGATAGGCAAGAAAATCAAAAGTTTCTTCCGCAGTTTGTGGGAAAATGCCATATTTCAGTGGGACGCCAAACTGATCTCTCGGATGTGCCTGTTTTGTTCCCTTCACCAGGCTGGCATGGTCACTGGTGAGACCTGACAGCACCACTAGACTCCAGCAATGGGACAACTGCATCCTTCTGTGTGGACAGAAGCCTGTCTGGGGGAGGTGGTATTCTTCCATTACTACCAGTTATCTTCTTCGGTATATATTTATAACTTTCTTGCCCCTTCCTCACATTTTTCAGCTGCCTTCCTGCACCACCAGCACTGACAGACTTCCCTCTGTCAAGGACAGCAGCTGCTGGAGTAGAAAAGCTGCATTAAGAAAGAATAATGCATATTTTTAAGCTGTCCCTTTATGTAGTTTAGGAGCCAAAAGCAAGGAGGAGAGCCAAGATCTCTGTGGAGCTCCAGAAAGTATGTCATGGACCATGAATGGTGCAAGACCACGTTCAGGGAACCGCTGGAGTGGGCCATAAGAGCTGTAAAGCAGATACAGTTTTCATATTATCCCTGGAGAGATCTTTCCTCCTTTCTTATAACAATCCTTTTAATACTTTTTAAAATGAAAACTTCATTTTCTTGGTGTGAAATTACCTTAAAAAAAAAAAAAAAATAAAAGGACTTACCCATAAGAAAAAAACCCTGGCACTTGGATACCAATGTGATAGGCACCTTGTAATACCTGTGATAAATAAGAAAAATTAACATGAAAGTCATCTTAGGAGTCTCTCTTTCATTTTCAAACACCAGAAAATGTTTCTCAGTTAAAGATGAAATAATATTATTAACCCATCTTCTTCTGCCTGCACAAAGGCACTTAAGATAGAGTGGAGATGTCCAAGGAAAGCAGAACTGTATTTACCATTCTCTAGGTGCCGAAACGCTGAGACACAGTGCAGGAATTTCTGATGGTGGAATTTCCGCCTAAATTTAATTTCCTTTCTTTGGTTCAAATAAAATCTTTCATTTAATTTTAATGTAGCGCTCTTTAGTAAATCCAAACTTACCAGACTTCGGGGCGCTTCAACCTGCATCCAGAACTGAACTTTGCAGTGTGAATCCACTGCCAGTGTCTGTGTGGGTTTCTGGCAATGCGTTTTGATCACTGTGTGTTCTCGGGGCTGCAAGGGCATGACAGGAGAGTCCGTCTTCCTGAGGGGCTAGAAGTCTCAGCAGGACACGGGATCTGAGTGGGGGAGACCCTTACTCTCAGCAGCAGTCAGTCTGTACTCACGCTACAGAAGGCGATTTGCATGAGGATTGTCCCAAACTCCAATCCTCAGGATCTTTCAGAACTGCAGTGATTTCCTCTTTCCCCCAAAAAAGAGCCAATAGTGTGAACTGGTTTTACTTTCTCTGTTGGACGCATCAGCATAATTTATGCATACCTGCTGGCAGTTTCCGGTTATCTCTCTAGACCCTTCTGGAATCTGGGATTCTCTTTCTGTTTGTGAATCCCATACACTGGCTTGCTCTTGTAATTTGGGAGGCTCCTGCGTATTTAAAAATGATGGCTTCATTTGTTTTTCCAAGTTCTTACTGAATCACTTGTTGGTGTACAAGTGACATTCCAAGCACCGGATTAATGAAAGCGCCTTTCTTCTTTGTACAAGCTAGATTACGTCAGAAATTTCTCCACACGCACACCAGTTCCAGTTATCTGATTGATATACTTAGACATCACGCAAGAAATATGCCTTTATTCATGTATTTGTGTCTATAACTGAAAAGGACCCTTTATTCTGGAGGAAGAGTCCTGCAGCTCGGAGCTGAACTGTACGGCTCCGTCAACAGTCGAGCTGGCCGCTCGCCAAAAACCCGTCTTATCTCTTCAAGCAAAATCGGTGGAAGGAACCACAAGAGTGAAGTTTGAAAGACCCATTTGGAAAAAACCCACAAACTGGTGACGTCACTTCAAATCCACAGCCGGCGGATGCTGGCTGGCACGCGCTGCCCGTTGGTTCCGCTCTCGGCTTGGGGCTCCTCTTGGTGCCTGCTGGGGAAGCAAAGGGCAGAGTTTATCTGACCCTAAAAATCGTTACCTGAGGACTTTGCGCTCAGCGCTACATGCTCCATGTGCTGCACAGCGTGGAGCGGAGAGGATGTGGGGAGAGCCCCGAAAGCAGCCAGCGGCACGGGTGTGGAAAAAGGCTCCCGTGGGACTAGCCCATCTCCAACGTGATGCATAACCGCATCCCTGACCAGCTGGGTCTTGTGTCCGGTGTTGCTGGGTGTGGAGGTGAAGATGAACGGATATTTATCCAATGGCTATTTATCACGTGGGAGCCTCAGCCAGAGGAGGGTGCCGTTGGGCTGGGGCGCTTCGCTCTCCCCAAGCCCTCGTGGCCCACAAGGCAAGAGCTAACGGGCAGAGGAGAAAGTGGGGGAGAACAGGGAGCGCCCACACAACAGCACTCCGGTTATATACCTGAGCCTGAGTGGAAAATCACAGCCATCACCTGCATATCTCCCGTGTGAGGTTTTGTGAGCTGGACCGTGGGCAGAGTCGACAGCTCATTAACATCTCAGGCTGCCTGCAAACGCGTCTCTGATGGCAGCTCGGAAGGGACTCACCGGTTACCGTTGCTGAGACAGGCAGAGAGGACAGCACAGGGCTCAGGATGCCTCTTCGTGGTCAGGTTTATGGCCTGGTGTCCTCCCTGCTGAGAACAGCTGGGGTAGGGAGCACCGAGCCTTCGTCCTGGACGACACTGGTGAGGGCAAAATGTGACGGGAGCTGTTTCCTTCACTCTTTTTATCTTGAGCATAGACCCCTGGCACAGTTTGGATAAGAAGTTGAGTGGGCTTTCTTTCTGTGCACCAGATGAAGCTACCGTAGTTTTGATCAGATAAAACAGTGAGAAACAAGTTCCAGTTCTGCGAGAGCCAGCGATGTTCAAATCGTGGCATGGCCCCCCAAAGTCTGGAGGAGTTTGTGTTTGGCTGGCCCTGGCATCCATCATCTCAAACCCCATCCTAGGACTTTGGCTTCCTCTTTGAAAACTGCCCCAGACGTGGGGCTGCTCAGGGAGGATTTCCATAATCCACGGGCCGTTAACACCCTCACACAAAGTGGGACCTTAGCAGATGGACCCAGCAGAGAAGCCAAAGCTCATAGGGGCTTAATTTCTCTCCTGTCCCTCCCCAAACTGGGCCACAGCTAATGCCAAAAGGGGTTTATGCTGTTACTGCGAGAGTTGTAGGATAGAGTATTTCTGTCACAAGCTCCTTATGTACTTTGTTGCTTTTAACACTTTGCTGATTTAAGCACATGCTGCTCTGGAAGGAGGCGGCAGCATTTGCAAAAAAAGCTTTTTGAGGAATATTCATGCATCCTATGCAAAAGCAAAGCCTATCAATGGCCAAGCAAAGCCCCAAAGTAATTTTTAACTAGACACTCCAAAATATAGGGGAAAAAAGCAAATAGCAGGTCTGTGCAAATACCTAGATATGGTCATGTAATATATGTTACAGGGTGGGCAGAGGATACACAGATTTACAGGTATTGTGGGGAGCACAGAACAGTTTCCATGCTTGTGCAACAGCGGGGAACTTTTCTTCCCCTTCATTTTTCAGCTGAGAGACAAATGAGCAAAAATGACACAGAATGGAAAAAATAAGCAGACTTGGATCTGGACTAAATATACTAGCAGGATAGAATGTTAATTTTACCCAGATTTGGTTTAGCTTGCAAAAAACCCAACACTGTCTCTCAGAGCTGTCTGCATAATGGATAAATATGGTGCTTCCCAGTGTCGCTGCAGAACTGACAGCCATGGCCAGGTCGACTTGGTCTGCCCTAATTACCCCTCCACGGCCTCCCCGAACACACATGCTGCCAGAGAGTGAGGGGTGAAGCTGGGAGTCTTAGCTCCAAGAGTCATTGCTCTGGTTGGCTTGCATCAGACCTTAATTAAAATGGGAGTACTTGGGAATTTAATTAAGAATATTGAATCAATTAATAAGGCGCTTAAATGACTACACAAAGTTAGCTGTGATCAGTTTGATACTTCAACTCCTGCTTTAGCTGATTCATGGTTTGATGAAGATTTCCAGCCATCAAAAAGGCTCAGGTAATGAGAGTTCTTCTGTGGCATGAACTATTTTTAACCACCCATCCCTTACTGAGGGCACTCCCTCCTCCTTTAGAAATGAAACTTTTCAGATACAATTTAGAGAAAACCAAGGAAATTAAAACAGACCAACAAACCCCGAAGTTAAAGAAAATAGACTCCCAGACTGGTTTGGGTTGGAAGGGACCTTAAAGATCATCCAGCCCCACCCCCTGCCATGGGCAGGGACACCTTGGTTGCTCCAAGCCTCATCCAGCCTGGCCTTGGACACTCCCAGGGATGGGGCATCCACAGCTTCTCTGGGCAACCTGTCCCAGTGCTCCCCACCCCCTGCGGGAAGAATTCCTTCCTGCTGTCCCATCTCCATCTCCCTCTTTCATTTATGATAGGACTATAAATGGCAATATGACTTTGTTGTTGTTGTTCTTGATTTTATTTCATAAAAATGGGAATGAGCTTGTGCCATGCCATGGCAGGTGCCTGGAAAGCCCTGTCTGGTGCGTGTGCGTCGTGGCCAGGGCAAAGGGCAGGAGGTGGTGCTTGGCTGTGGAAGAAGCGGCTGTGAACAGGGTTGGTGGCCAGCCGGGGGGACTGGTATGCACTTTTGGGGTATGGGCTGGTACGGCTGCTGGTTGTGGTGACCCGTTGGCTGCTGTGCATCGTGCAGACATCCAGGGACAGGCAGGGGCAGCACGCAGGGCGTTCTGCACCACCTCTGAGAGGTGAGCCTGAGGGTAAGCACCAGGCACTGAAATCAAAGGGCTCCGAGGCTGCCTGGGAGTCTGGCAGGGAAGATTGTATCTGACATTATAGAGCATCTCTGGTTCACAGCGGCGAGGGGATAGAGAGGAGAAAATAACCTTGTTTGTAAAATCCTGCTGTGCTTTCCCTCTGTGCTATCTGCTGGTCTGGTCGGGCAAGGAGCATCTGCAGTGAAGGAAGGGTGACTTCTGCTTTGCCTTGCACGCACAAAGGCCTCGTCAAGGTGGGATGCAAGGGGGATGTCCAAAGGGGGCCTGACCTCCCCTAATAGTATCATTAAAACATTCTGCTGCAGGATAACAGCGACATCTGAAACTTACTTTCAGTCATTTTGTTCGCCCGTCTTTTTTCTCATCTCTTTGGGTCCTTTGGCCCATATGTTGCTAATTTTCTGTCTTTTCAAAGCACTCTGCTTCATTTAAAGTCAGAATACATTCTATTCATCACCATGAATACTAGGGAAAAAAAGAGATCTCAAAGGTCAGTGTTCTCCTTAATATATAAAATAAATGAGCAAAGCACAGTGGTTTTTTCTTTTAGCTTATTACTTTTCTTAATCTACTTTTTAGGTCTACTATGTGAGATCACAGGAGGGACTTAAGCAATCTCTCCTAGAAAGGTTTCTTATATATTCTTGCAAGAAAGTAGTCCCTCAAAAATGCATGTCTTTGTAGTTTGATCTGCTGAGCCAGACTTCAACTGAGCTAATTACTGGTCAGCAAGCTGGCGTGCCACTACAGTGACATGCACAAGTATCCGAAGGACTTCCCTCGCCAGGGGCTCACTTTCACTTGCTGTCCATCACGTTCACCCAGGAAAAAAGATTCCTTCTTCTTTGCTAAGATACTGCACCTACACCCTGAAATCCGTGCAAGGGAAAATAATGAGAGAAAATGGTGGTGGTTGGATTTTTGCAGTAATAATTCTCTAGATCATACTCTTACCAAGATGTGAGCTAAACTGTTTAAATCACTTGAAACCGAGCAAATTATGCAAGACGATCGGCTTGTTTGATTTCTGCAGTCGCCGAGGCGCGGCTTGTTTCTGGAAGGCCATCACAGGATTAAACTGCTGGAGAAGGGTTGGCAGCAGGTTGCTGTGCGGCCTGCGAAGAGTTAATCGCATCACTAGCTCGCTTTTTTCTTGCTTCTCCTCAACTTGCCGTGGCAAAAGCTGATCGTCCGGCAGCTGCGACAGCGACGGCAGCGCTTGGGCTCGCGGGCTGGAGTGACCCAGGAGGCACAGCCAAACCCAAAGTCAACTTGAGAGCCAAATGAACCTTTCTTTACAAAACCTCAGACCACATCAAAGCGCCTGGGTTCGTGTTCTGTTATGAACCTGGAATTTGGGCCAATTTAGTTAAAATGTTCATCAAGACGCATCACGACTCAGATCTTTGTGGTGAATGTGGGCCTGAGAACTGAACGAACCCGAGGCTGGAGTTAAATCAGCCGGGAGGCAAGTGTTGTCTGGAGCGGGACGGGATGCTGAGCAGATGGTGGCTGGGTTTCCCCCCTCCCAGGCTGTGTTGCTGCTTCCCACCGTGGATGGACTTGCTTGAGAACCCGAATCACCCCAAATGTAAGCCATGGGGACTGAAGTGGTTGGGTTCCCCTGAAATTTTGCTCAGCCCCTTGGCCACAGCAGGTCCAGCTGAGGATGTAAAGGATGCCAGCATCAGTCCTTCTGTGAGCCTTCCCACTGCAAGCTCATTCGGGCAGAGACCTGCTGCCTGTTCCGAACACTTGCACGGTGACTCCGCCAATAAATCATCTCGGGAAGGTTCCCTTCGGTGCTGTAGGATGCCTCCTTTCATCTGGCAGTACTTCAGGGCTGGCACTTCATCAGTAGATGAACAAAGCCAAGTAATACAGTACAACTAAAACTATTACAATCTGGGGTATTTCCAAAACATGGTCCTGACCACAAGAAAAAGAAAAAAAAAAAAAAGGAAAAAAGAGAAGAAAATAAAAAGATGGAGGGAGCAGGCAGGGAGGGGCTTTAGCAGCTGTCAGCTTTGAGCTGCAAATTTGGTATAAATAACATTTCTGGCTGTTTTGCACAAGTATAGAAGTTGCATATCTGTCAGTGCAAGTTTCTTGCCTCGCAGAATGGCTCCATCCATCTAAATTAGGGGAGTTCAGTGGCAACCAGGAACGATGCTACGGAAGCAATCACAGCCTCAAAACCAGTTAGCGGGCAGGCAGCTGTTCTCAGTGCCTTTTCACCGCGGGGCTATTTGATCTCTCTTGAGGTTGATACAAGTCCCGCGGACGGGTAATGGGTTCTTTTTGAACAACGGGCCTGCCTCGTTCCTGCGTCTGCCACTGAAAACGCTGCGGCAATGGAAGGAAGCCGGGTCTTTTAGGTCTTGTTTCTGGCTCTACCACTAATCTGTGCATGACCTTGGGCAAGTCAAAAAAGCATCTCTGACCTCAGTTTACCTAGTGAGAATATGGGAGTGGTAACGCTTATCAGGCTCTGCGGTATCCAAGATTTCACTAATAGGCATTTCCTCAGTCTGCTGAGAGAAGTGAATCACTGCTCTCCCCATCTGCAGGCAGCCTCCTTCCCGCCCCGAGGAGCAGCCTCTCCTCACAGAGCGATGGCAACACGCTCCTAACTCCGTGCTGGAGAGAGTTATAACCTGCCTCTGACCTCTGAGCATTTCCAGGCAAGTATGCGCTGGGCTAATCCATCATGATATCATTCTGCTGATCACCTGATGCTTTCCATGAGATACACTCCTTGCTTTCAACCAAGAAATGAAATTGCTCTTAGAAAAGCGCACACACTTTAAAGCCTGACTTTTCCATCTCGTGCCACATTCGGCTTGCACACAATTAATTTAACACCCAGCTGGTAGTAAAATTAGGTGCTTCCTGAGCATTATGGTTTTTAAATTGCTTTCTTAATGCCTTCTGCTCTATCAGGGCTGTCCTGCTGAGGAAAGGGCTGATATCTTCTCCCAAATTCAACTTTTCTCTCAGCACTGCAGTACAACCAAGAACAATATCCCTGTTGTAAATGTGACTTTTTATCAAAGATGCCCAACAGGCTCTTCAGAATCCCTGCAAATCTTCCACGTCTGGAGGTGGTTTCAGATCCCCAGCTTCTGGCTTCACTAGACCTTGCATGCTCCTTGCTTAATGGGGACCCTGTGCACTGCACATCCCGGAGGGGCGGGGGTGACCCCTCAGCCCCTTCGCCGAGGAGGATTTCGACGTCCAGCTTAGCACCTTGTTGCTGCTCTCTGAAATGGAGAACGGGCTGTGGGAGCTGTGAAACCAAACTGCATGGCAGGCAGCAAAGTCTATAGCAAGTCACAGTAGTTTTCTTAACCTGAAAGGGAGGGGAGGGAGGGAAGGAAGGATCCTACACAAGACATCCCATGTCTGATTATACTCCATGCAGCCACGGCTATTGAAACTCTCTGATTCCCCTGTTTTGAGATTTGGCTGCAACATCCCATTTGTTACAAGCAGATATGTAAAGTTGCCTTGGTATTCAGGTTCATTTAAAGATTTACATTTTGTATTTCCTTGCTCTTTTTCTGACGATGTACATAAAACAGAATTGTAAATGTTTAGGAAAATCAAAGCTATTCTTAGATGCCTGCAATTCCACTAAGTTTGTATTCTCTAATTTGCACCATGAAAGGAAAAAGAAATCTGGGAGAGGAACTTGTAGTTTGCTTTTTGAGGTTTTCTTTACTGCATTTTCATTGAAACTTGGGGCTCAGAGTTATGTTTCCCAAGGCAATTTCAAAGTCTCCTCAGTAACTGTTCCCTCCGAAGGACGCGTCTGCAGCTACCTCTCCTACCCTCTCAGGGAGCTATAGTGGAGAGTTTTAAAGTTAATTGCAACAGAACCAGCTCCAGCAGATGTCCAGAAGTTTGACTAGACTCCTCTATCCTGGAAAAATTGGTGATAGAGGAGTAAACTCTGCCTGACTGGTTTTTAGATGAATGCTATGGTTTTCAGGGCAGAGTGCGATGCCCAGCACAGTGCTGAGGCACAGCCATGGCTGCAACAAACTTGAGTCTTAATCCTGGGAGCCAAAATGCCAATCCCTCTCTTCCCCGAGCACTTGGCCAGCCTCATTGGTGCTAACAGATCCACGGTCCATCGCTGCCTACGTCAGAGATCGTAAACTAATACGGGAGGGTGGGGGGGAGCGGGAAGAAGCAGTTTCAGATTAGGATCTCTGGGAGAAAATCACTCCCTGGGTAAATCCAAGCTAGATGAAATCTGCGTTTCTTTTTTCTGCTTTCCGCACAGTCAACATCTTGAGAAAGTTCAGCCCCACAACACCAACTGGGAAGGGAAATGCTGAACAAAACTCCCAACCGGCAGAACGAGAATTTTCAAAGGAATGAGAATTGCATTCCCTGAAGCCAGCCCCAACACTGCTCTTGGATCTCTGCTTCTGCATCTGAAATAAAAATAAATAAAATAAAAGAAAATAATGGGGGTTGCTACTTCACCCTTTGCCCACGTTTGCAGTTCTGTGGGAAAGGTAGGTTTATCCAAACGAAAGTCTTGCAGAGGCTGCGTGGCTTGATGAGCAGAGCTCTGGAGTGGAATTCAGGAAAACCAAGCCCTCTTTCCTGCTCTGCCACCAGTCTGCTGGAAAAACTGAGCACTTTCCTCTCAACATGTGCGGTAACTGGAATTTCCAGTCCAGAGAAATTTCTCATATCTAAAATATTCCTCTGAATTAGAAAAAAATAAAATAAAAATCGGAGATGCAGAACTTTCCACAAATGGAAAATTTCGGTTTTGGAGAACGCAAAGGAGAACATTCCTCCACATCCACATTCAGCTGCTGGCGCAGCGTCCCCGAGTCCTGCCCAGCTCCGAGGCCCGGGGAGGTCCTGCAGCTCTGGCTGAGGACGGGAAGCGAGGCTGGAGCCCCGCGGAACCTGCTCTGAAGCTGCTGATGAGAAACTTCAGACAAAAATTTGACCTAACGGATTGTTTCTGGGGAAGATATTTGTTTCTTCTTAAACCACAGACGCGCTACCGACTGGCGTGGAGAGCACACGTGCCAAGGCCAAACACGTGCCCGCTGCAGGGGACCCACCAGCTACATTCGGTGGGGACATGCCAAGCTTGTGACTACCCCTCGGACAGAAGGGTGCCGAATGCCCCTCCGGCTGGGCGGGCTAAGCCTGGCCCAAGGGCGGGCGTTCAGCACATCTTGGTGAAGTTAGAGGAATTTGGCATGGTGTTTTACCTTTGCAAGTCAGCGCTGGAGGAATGCTTTGCACATATGAACCATCTCATGCTCACCAAACCGCTTATTAGTTTCAGGCATTGGCCCCTGTATTGTTATGGCCTTGATAACTTTATTAAATTCAGCCCCAGCTTATTCATCTCGTAGAATGGCCCTAACTATTTGTAGATATTTTAAAGTAGCCATCCTTGCATCGTGATCGCTTCCAGACCTCGCTGAGAGACGCGCATGTGTTTGAAATGCCTGCTTTCCTTCTCCATTTCACCATAAAGTAGCCAATTTAATTTTGCACAATACCATTTGATAACAACCATGTGTGTGTGTCTTCAATGTTTATGTACTTCAGAGAAGGTACTGCTTGGTCAGTGTGAGATAATTTCACAAAGAAAAATGGAACCAGATGTTACTCCTTTTTACTTGGCTTCTCCGTCCACCTATCTTGTTTCTAACGTCAATCTCCGCTCAGGTTTTCCATTACCTTGGGAAGGGGATATCTTTACACTTTATGTTTTCATTACCAGCGTGCCTGACAAAGTGTGCAGAGTAGCTGAGGTAGATGATTATCAGCTTAGCACCTCTGAGATCATTATCGCACTGTAATGATGCTCGGGAGACAAACAGAAAGAGGGTGTGGGTTGGGTGTGGATTTGGAGGAACTCCAAAGGGAAAGGTCAACTTTTGGATCAAATCTCGTGGACAGTGGGATCTCCTGGGATGCAGCTCTGAGCATGCTGGGGAGGAGCAAGGGGCATCCTCAGCTGCAGCAAACGGGCAGGAAGATCTGCAGGCGAGCAGGTGTCCTCCCCAGGCACTTGCATGGGCAGTTTTAGAGACGGTGTTACTTGGTGAGGTCTTGCTGCTGGTCATGGCCCTCTGCTTGGCTGGCAGTGTTGAGGTAGAAGTGGCAGCACCTGGGTGAGTTACTTGTGTGTCTGGAAAGAGAAGGGGAATTTCCCTGAAGGTGCAAAGCAGTAGGATGGGGAGGACAGAGAAATTGGCTGGTGGAAGGAAGGAGTTGAGCAGGGGAGAGCCCACATAGGGTCTGGATGGAATGCAGCAGCCTGGGAGGGTAGCGACAGAAGTGCTGGAGACCCAGGAAAGCCCTTGGCCGCTGAGGGCACAGGTGGAGAGTGGGATCTGGTGTTTTGGAGTCACCATGCAGGCAGCATCACAAGCTGCATCCTCTTCCTCACCCCACCAAACACGGCGGGCAGGGTGCTCCGAGGTCTCCTCCTCACCCGGCCATCAGGGCTGAGCAGTCTCCACCCAGAGCTGCCAGCTGTGGTCCAGCACGTAGCTTAGCTCCCTTTGGACTCTGGATTTCAGACAGGTCGCTGCTGTGCCGGAGGGGTCCTGTGGATGCGTGGCTCTGCCGCAGTCCGGGTTACAGCAGTTTGCTGCTAGTGGTTGGGGCAGAAAAGCTGTGCTTCCTCACTAGCACCGTTTGCTGTCACACACCGGGCTCGCAGCTTGCGCTTCCAGGAGAGGAGGGAGCGTGTTATCTGCCTGGCTAT
The DNA here is from genome assembly GCF_000690775.1 of Eurypyga helias. Taxonomy (NCBI): domain Eukaryota; kingdom Metazoa; phylum Chordata; class Aves; order Eurypygiformes; family Eurypygidae; genus Eurypyga; species Eurypyga helias. The sequence continues at coordinate 70,015 of NW_010249493.1, forward strand.
CAGAGTCCAGGCAGGACTGTCCTAGAAATGACCCGTCTTTGTGTCAATGACAGATCTCCCTGAAAGCCGCTGCAGAGAACAAGGCCCAACACGGGTGAAGCGAGTGCGGGGACCTGTGAGCTTGGGTTGCCCAGCAGTGTTGCTGCCAGGCTGCAGAGTTACGTACCGCCCCGTTTGCAGGTGCTTTTACCTTGACGCTGGCTGTTATTAAGCTCCATTATGAGAAGAGCACTTTGTGATCCTCCCGTGACTCACCGGTCTTGTGACATCCTGGCAGGCAGGAGCACTTGGCGGCTCTCGCGTGCTGGCGGGGCCGAGAGGCGCTTGGAAGGATCCGTTACTGCAGGGAGTGTCCGGCCTCGCTCCCAGCTGCCTTCCGTGCCGGCTGAGCTGGGCAGGGGCGGATTCCAGAGCAGTGCCTTATTCCTCCGTCTTGGGCTCATGGAGACCCATGGATGGTCCAGAGGACAACTGCAGGAATCTGTCTAGGACCTCCAAGAGACACGAAGTCCTTTGGCTTTGAGGGTGTTGCACGCTTTCTGCTCTTTGCCTTTCTTCACCCCTTCTTATTTTGGTCGGAATATGAGCTCAGCATGAGCCTTGCATGTATTACTTTTAGTTAAATCACCCCAAATTTGCAGAATACCTTATATAGGCGTGAGCTGCTATTCTGAGTCATGCTCGTTGCCATGAATACTGCATGACATATGGTAAAGCACTAGAATGGGGCATGTTCTCCAAACCGCTGGCTGGAGTCATGCAAATCCTGTTACCGGGTGGCACGTAGGCCAATTTTGCTCATTGGCCCTGCAGAAAGAAGTCTTGATAATCACCATTTCTTAGGGACTAATCCTAAATGGCTTTGCTCCCTGTCACTGCTTGCAGTAATAACAGCAGGTGCCCATGCAGAAATCCTTTTCCCAGCACCTTCTACATGTCTTTGCTTTCCAAGAGAGAAGTTGAAAGACTTTCTGATAAGGATACAGAAAAAAACACTATCAATTTTTTAAAAGTCTTTTCCTCTTGAATTGTCAACTGTTTGTGATTTTTTTCGCAGCCGTTAAAAAAGTAATTTTGTCACTGTGCACTTTCAATCTAGTAAATTGTAGGAGAAGGCAATTCCACTGGAGGCCTGGCTGGAAGGAAGGAGAGAGATTTGCTTAATACATGCTTAACTGGCAATCATCTTGGCAATGTCTTAGCCTCACTGCAGTCAAGGTGGCTTTCATCACTGGAGGTATAATTTGTCTCTGCCTTTCCAATTGCTCCTTCCTGCCTTCCTCTCATCTCCTGCTGCAGTCTACCTGAACTAATAAAAATCCAGCTCCTGCCCCAAGCTAGCGAGATGCACAGAGATGAAGAACAGTGCTCGGTGCCGATTAGCGTGGTTGCAACCCTCAACGGTCTGTGCTAGTGCCTCCTGGACAAGGTGCTGGGGACAGCAGAGCTGTACCTCCGCCCTGCAAGGCTGGCTGTGGCCTTTATTCCCTTCGGGGCTCCTTGGAGCAGCCACCCACAGTCAATTGTTCCATTGATTTCAGTGGATATCAGATGAGATCCTTGGTTCCTGAGGGCAGGATTATCAACCTGGGATATCTAAGGTGAGGGCTCAGCTCCACATAAAGTCACACAGATAAGGGACAGGATTTTCAGGAGGGTGAGTTCAGGTATTCAGAGTCACTGCAAATTCTGTTTACTAATTTGGGTACCCAAATCCTCATCCTCAGGTGCGTTACACACAGCCTCAGGTATGTCACTCAGGTCACCCACTTTGAGAAATGCAGGATTTGGCACGCTGCGTCTGTCTGCAGAAAGCACTTTGTGTAAAGCAAAGCGTAAAACTTTATCGCGCTCCACCGAGGTCACCGCGCCGTGTGGAGCCAGCAGTGCCACCGCCTGACCCACGTCACTTCTGTCACAGCCCAGATCCTGTGCTGCCACACGTCCGGCTGCTGAGACCGATGGAAGGGTGCCGGTGCAAATGAAACTCAGTAAATGTTACCATAATTTTCATTCAGTTGCAGGAATTTCGTAGTCTGATGCAGACTGTGTCATCCAAAGCACTTTGAAAAGTCCTGGAAAAGTGCCTTTGAAAAGAGACTGGTTAAGATCTCCAAGCCCTTGTTGCTCTTCCTCGTCCCACTATCATCCCAACACCCTGGTCCTTATTTTCTAGGTCATCCAGGCATGTCTTTCTCTTCTGTGAAAATGCTCAGGTCATTTGTTAGTGACAACAGGAGACAGATCTTTTGGTGATGTAAATCACTGTCACTTCAAAGCTTCAGTGGAGCAATACTTATTTACACCTCCAGATAGCAGATCCTAACGTTTTGCTTTTATGTGTGTCAAAGTTCTTTTTTTTTCTGAAAGGTAACATTTTGTTGCAAATTTCTATAATTAAGCCACCTTGTTTCTATGGCAATAGACACTCTACAAATTAATCAAATAAATATTCCAGCACAGTTTAATTCTGGCAAAGCCATGCTAAAAACCTTTCCATCATTCCTCATTATGAAGGCAGCAAAACGTGCTTAACAGACTATCTTATCAAAATTAGTGAAAACATTAAACTTCCCCAAAAAAACCCTTCTTTTGAAAAGTTGTTCTAAGCAAGTTTCTCAAATCTCAGAAGTATTAAATCCTCATTAATATAAGCTCAATGTATTTATGGTGTCAAAAATGTGTTTTATAAAAGCCAAAAGCAGAGTTGCACAAGTTGCCTCATTATCAATAATCTAGCATCGTCCCTTTTATGTGTCATTTCTTTACACAATATACTATCATTTATGACTTTTAGCAAATACATCATGGCAAAGGATTACTCTCATCAGAGGCAGTCTTTGAAAAGGATATGCTAATTTCTAGAGAGCAAGAAAACATCAAAACAGTGCCAGCAAATAGCCAAGGGACTTTCATGTCTTAATATCCTTCAGAAGTGCTTTATCTCCTAGTGCAACGTGTATCATAGTATAAACAGGAAATGAAACAGCCAAGGCATCAAAGAACCACCAGTGCATGGCTGTAATTTTAGATCAGGTTTAATAAAGGTTATCTGCAGCAGGCTAATCAAACAAAAGGGTGTATGTTTTAAAGCGCCATTTGATAATTTTCATTTAAGGCTCCCGATCAAAGAGATCCTAACAATGTCTTACTGACTCCAGATAGATCCCTTTGCCTCACTTTTCAAAGTAGCTTTGTTTATTGCTGGTAAAACTGGTTTTGATGTTCTAATTTTTTAGGTGGAGGAGAGATCAGAAACCGCTCTGGTTTCCCGTGCACCTTAATTTGAAAAGCAATAGAGACTGAGCTGAGAAGGAAATGAGCAAATGCAGCAAAGGTCAGGAAGATCTCAGGGTCACTTCTGCAAGCTCTCAGTGGACCGTGGTGCCTGGGCAGGGGCTGCCGTCCCAGACGTGATGGAAGGAGGGGAGACAGGTCTGGTCAAGAGCAGCCCAGGCCACTGACTAGTTAACGTGAAGGCGAAATACCCTCGGAGTGAGAGAGAGAGGGAGAACAATAGTAGCTTGATCCTGGCTTATTGCCGAGGCAAGGCAGAAGCAGCCAGACCGGCTGCTTTCGTGACACTTCTCATCCTTGGCTACCAAGACCAGCTCCGCTGGCACCATCCGTGCTCAGCTGAGAGAGAAAATGGCCATTTGACTATCCTACCCTAGGACAAAACCTGTGAATCTTCTCTCCCTGGTTTGGTGACGGATTTCTTGGTTACCCTTTCAGGCCAGATCTGATTCAAGCTCCTGAAAAATTACAATTTGATGATTTCTGAAAGTGGAGTAATCCTAACAGGAGAGACTGGGAGAATCTCTCCTCTCGTAGCAAGGGAGAGTGCTTGTATGGGATGCCATATTTCTGCGTTATTCATTATGCTGTCTGGGGAGAAAAGAGGGAACTGAGAAATTCTCAAAATAAGAGTCTTATCAAAATTGTTATGTTTCTGGCAAAACTGATATATCTAAGGAAGTAAACACAGTTAAAATATTTTGTCAAAGCTTTCTTCACCACTCAAGCCCAAGGATGTTTCAAACCGATTTTCACAAAGATGCTTCCCGTTAAATACGAACTCTCACCTTGAAAATTCAGACATAAATATCTCTCACTGAGGGGGGACCATGGGGGAGGTATGGTGGGACAGGTCCTGGAAGCAGCAGGAAAAACCTCTGAGTGTCCTGGCTGTGAGGTCCAGACCAGTCTGACTGTTTTGAGGAGAGATCTCGGCTCTTTGGGACCAGCCTTCCCCTGGCTGTGTCTGGAGGAAGGGGCTGGCGGGGCAGCAGCGGCCCTGGAACAGGGCTGACAGCAGTTTTGTGACTTGTGTCTTTGTAAAGCTTGTTGTTATTTTTCATGTCCAGAAATCCAAAGCACCATAGGAGGTAGTTCTAAAGAAAAATCCAAATAAATAAAAAATTCACCCTTGGGTGCACTTAATATAGTTGGTAAGAAATGTGCTGACTCCCAAATGTTCTCCTTCCCACACACTTCACGAAATGCTAGTTTTATACATATACATGTGCATATGCTGATGCTCTCTTAAATATTTCAAAGTATTCTTATGAACCAATATACTTTTATCGTGGTATTTGTGAGAGCACAAGACCTTGGTTGTACCCATACCGCCTCGGTTTGCTTCTTTTTTCTTTTCAAGTAAATTTTAAATTACGGAAGAAGTGCTGATAGTCACAAAAATCTAGTTACTGGCCATGAAAACTCAACCATAAGTAATCTCCCCAAAACCAGTCCCATGAAATATTCATGCTTCAGTAACGCTGTTCCATGCGGGGCGGTTCTTTCCGATAATAAATGCTTCAGGAGAAGCAGAATGGTGATCCCTCTGTTTGGAGAAACAAGAGTGCTGCTAAACTACTTGGCAGAATAATCTGCTAAAAATCAAAATACAGGACTTTCTTCTCATTAAGACACCCCACAGCAAGCATTAGGCTCCCATCAGGAGCACTGGAGAGAGTAGTGCCAAGTAGTATCCCTTCGGCCAGCCCCCGTATTGATCGTCGACGTAGCTGCAGCTGCGGTGGATCCCTCCCTGCGCTGGATCACGGCTCCAGTGCAGGCACCAATCAATAACGGACGAGGGCTAGTAATGACCAAATGTCAGAGACGTTTTAACAGCTTTTTTTGAACTAATATTGGTACTTCCTAATCCCGTTATCAAAGGATACCATGAAAAACACCATGACGGTGGGTACGAGCTGCCAACCTTTTGCAGATCCGTATACTTGCAGCCAGAAGAAACCATTCAATAATCTTTTTTCTGCTGACCTTTATTTCATGGGCCATTAGATTTCATCCGTATCAAGTCCAATAACTGGTGTGGTGTCTGACTGAGGTACAACGGGTGCTTGGCAAAAGCATGCCTTCAAAGAAAGGAACCGGTCTTGATTGAAGACATTGAAGCTGGACACTTCACCACCCCTTGGCAGTTCAACTTAGTGGTTATGACAGTTTATTTCTGGGCACTCTTCTGCCCAGGGAAGTTAACTCAGGACGAGGGAATGTGTGCAAGTAAAGACAACAGTCTTTCTACTTAACTGTCTGCAGAGACACACACAGGCACAAGTCATTCAGAAATACCCTACAATGACTCCTGTGCCCACAGGCTTTATTTTGAATTTGTCTGTCTCGGGTTTCAATCTATTAGTCCTTTTCAGTGCATTCCCCTCCTAACCAGGGAGCTGTGTGTTTTACACTGACACTTTCTTCACGCCTCGTCCTCATCTTCTGCTTAGTCCCAGGGCTGGGGAATGGTGATTTCTCATGTCCCCTCCAAATGTTTCTTGTGCATTCTGCCTCGTCCGAACTAGAGTGGGTGAAGTCCTGGCCAAGCTGTCTTCCTGC